>NW_020799137.1:1400125-1423421 GCF_003259725.1 Athene cunicularia
GTGCCGCGGCACCTCCCGCGGGCAGCCAGCCCTGCTGCGGGGCACAGCCCCGCGCCGGGGTGCGGCGGCACAGCGCGTCCAGCACCGCATCCCCGCGGTCCCTCCGGCCTGGCACCACGCCGGACGCCGTCCCCTCCCTCCCCTTCTCCTCGGCCCCACCGCGGGCAGAACTCAGAGGAGCGGCTCGGGCTTTTGCTGAGCCCAGATGTGGACTCGGGGTGCCCGGGGGAGCCGGCCTGGCACAGCAGCCACCGGGCAAGGCAGCTCTGACCCCGCCAGAGCCAGGAGCCTGGTGCGAGGTGACAGCGGGGAATCGCTGCCGGCCCCAGCAGCCCCACCAGCACGGGCACAGACCCCTTCGCAGAGGAGCACCCCCAGCCCATTTCTCAGCAGCGGCTGCTGTTGGAGCCGCAGGGTTTGAAGTCTCCCTGATTCACTCACCTCACACCGGCACAGACACCCGCCCGTGCGCCAGCCGGACCCGCTGGCACCAGCCGGGGCTCCTGGCGCTCCCGTCCCTGCCAGGCTGGCGCTGCCAAATCCCCACCATCCGCCCCAAGTCCACCTCGGATTGAAGCGAGCCCCTCTTGGTCTGCCCTGGCCCTTTCCTCCTGCCCTGCCACAGTCCCTGCAAGGGGAAGAAACACGGGGCTTGCACCGGGGGGCCTCCACACCCCACATCAGTGGGTCGTTGGCACTGAGGGGGGCTCTGTGGACATGCCATCAGTGTCCCCATCACAGTCTCCTCCTGCTATGGCAGGACTGGTGAGGAAAGCATGGTCACAGCCTGGGGGCTCTTCCCTCCCTCCCCTTCTCCACTTAATGGGGCAGAAAAATCAATTAGTTTCATAATCTTGATCAGGGGGGTTGGGGACTCCTTGCAGGCGCAGGAGTGGGCAGGGGTGGCTCTGCTTCCCCCCCATATCCATCTCAGGAAATGCCTCAAGGCATCACAACACCCATAACCCCCCACACACACACACACAACCCCCTTAGGATTCCCACAGCCCCCTGTACACCCCTGTGCCTCCCCAGTACTCCTTGAGAACCCCCCAGTTTCACTTAGGACCTCCCAGTTTTCTTGAAGTTCTCTCCAGACCCCCCTAAAACCCTGTGTACCCCTCCAAACCCCAGACCCAGATAGTCCCCACTGCTGACCCTGAGTGCTTCCCACTTGCATTCTGGGCACTGGGATGTGGCACCCTCCACTGAAGCCACACTCAGGAACAGGGGGCTGCAGAGACCTGGCAGATGGGGAAACTGAGGCAGGGAAGGGGTCTGACTCGCCTGAGCTCACCCAGCAGAAGAGGATCAGCATCACATCCCAGCAGTTGGTTTAGTCCCCTGTCCCTCCAGGCAGCACTGCCCCTGGTTCCCCGATCCCTCAGGGGTGCAGGGGACTCCCCCTGTGGGTCCCTGGGGCCTGCGTGGCCCCCGCGAGGGGGAACCGTGGCCAGGCTGTGCCTCTGCTCCAGCTCTGCGCTGCTGACCATGGTAATAGCAGGGTCCGATTTCCCCGAGGCAGCGAGGCCGATGCCGCGGGGGGTGTCAGCCAGCGCTCGCCTGCCCGTGGCGATGAGATCAGCCACGGACCCCAACCACACACCTGGCTGCCCTGCCAGGGGCTGCAGAGCTCAGCCGGCCCCGCTGCGGGGGGGGGCACAACACAGTGTCACCCCTCTGACCCACCCTGAGCAGTGGAAACCCCGGAGGAAGCGTGTGTCCGTGGGGGGATCTCCGGTTGGTTCGAGAAGCCTTGCTCGGGGTCACGGTGGCGGCACAGGGAGCTGCAGCAGCCACGGGCGGCGGTCGGGGAGTCCCAGGGCAGCACCGGGGTGGGGGAACATTGTGACTCAGCCTGCTTGCGAAATTCTTATTTTTCCCATTTTTTGGACAAACCAGTGGCCTGGGACACCTCTGCCCGCAACAAGCGAGCCCCTTCACAGGCAGCAGGGTGGCAAGCAGCAAAGCCAGGTCTTGAGCTCCGCAGGTGGCAAGCAGGCAGGCAGCCGGGTCTGGGGGGCTCAGGATCCCCCCAAGCAGCTCCCCAGGGCACGTGGGGGTGTGAGGTCCAGCCCCGGGCTCAGCTCTGCTCCGTGTCCGCGCCCAGCCCCAGCAACAAGCCGTGGAGGCCAGCAGCTTCCCAAATCCTGGGCGTGTGCTGACCCCTGGGTGCCCTGCACCCACTCAAGCCCCCCAAACCCTGGGACCCCCTTCCAAAAGCATGCCCAGTGCAGCCGCTGCCACAGCGGCCAAGCCCGGGCAGCCCCAGGGATCGGCGGGGGCAGCACTGGGCGCCTCGAACCAAACCCCAAAATAAGGAGCCGGCTGGAATGCAGCGCAGAGGAAGGGCGCTTCGATGGTGGCGGTGCCCCGTGGGGTTTTGGGGCCCCTTTCTGGGACTGTCCCCTGTCCCCAGCTGGAGGGAGGAAGCCCGCTGAGCCCCGGCACGCGGCGCAGCGCAGCAAATATTTATCCAACACCACTTCCCCAGCCGCTCCCCCGCTGCCCCCCCAGCCGGCTGGGCTGGGGCCCCGCACACACGCTGGGCCACGTGCGGGGCCATGGCTGTGCCCCGCGGGATGTTCGCAACGAGAAATGACTTCACGGGCTCGCCGGGACGGCAGCGAGGGGTCAGGCCGGACCGGCCAGAATGGAGCAAGGGGCGTTTGAGGGAAGGGAGCAGAGCGCCAGCGCCAATCCTGCTCAGAGCAGGAGAGGAGGGCGGCTGCTCCCCCGTCACTCTCGGGGAGCTGAGCCAAACATCTGCTCCCGCCTCCGGGCTGTGCTGAGCTCAAGTAGCTGTGAGGAAGCCGGAGCCAGGCCAGCCTGAGCGCGGCGGGTGCCAGCTCGAGAGCATCCCTCCTGGGGGGATGCTGCTGGCAACCCCCAGCACCGCCGGAGAGGACCACGGGCTCTGCAGCGCCTGGCTGCCACAGCACCATCGCAGGGGCATGGAATGGTGCCCGGGGTGTACCAGTCGTGCCCTTCCCCACGGCCTCAGTGCCGAAGGCTGCTGCCACGGCTCTGTTTCATGCCCATGAACGAGTCAGGGCAGCACCCGGCTCACGGGGGTGCAGATGCTGCCACCATAGTGGTGGATACAATGCTATCTCCCTTCCACTGCCAACAAAAACCGAGACAACGAAAGGACACCCCCAAATCAGTGGTCTTGGGGTTGCACAAGGATTTCCTCAGGGCACGGCCTCAGGATCAGCTCCGGAGTGACGCCTGCATGCCCCAGGCCCTGCAGCACACACACACTGTCAGCGCTCCCGCAGCCACTGCAGGGAGAAGGCGCTGACTCAGCAGCCAGCCCCGCTCACTCCTGCGATGCTCCCCCAGCCCTGTGCTTGGGGGTGGCAAGATCGGGCCCAGCAGCACTCGTGCTCTGTGCCAGAGGGGCAGGATGAGCCCAGCCTGGGCATCCCCACGGGATTCTGCGACCGCAGGTATTTGAGCAGCTCCAAGGATGGAGCCAGTTTGTCCCAGTCTGTCCCTGGGGTCCTCGCTTGGGGAGCTGCCCGTCCCACAAGCATCATGTCGGGGCACTTGGCTGAGCTGAGGTTTTGTGTCCGCATACGTCACCTTGTGTACCAGAGCTAAGGAGAGGTGCTCCTCCTCCTCTGCACCCCACAAACCTCACCAAGAGCTGCTCTGCCCTGCCCTGACCTGGGTGCACCCTGCCCCGACCTGCTCGCAGCTGGCAGGACAGACTGAGGGAAACTGAGGCACAGCCAAGGCCACACAGCAGGTCCCTTCAACCCCCGCCTGCACTGCCCTGCAGCATGAGGCACACCACAGGCAGGTGCCTGGACCCCGCTGAGCCCTTGACACCAGGCGCAGTGGCCTGATGGACCCCTCTGGGGACATCCAGAGCACCCCAGTGCCCTCATGGCAGCATTACCATTTGTGGACAGGGCTGGGGAATGGGATGGCTGAGGAAGGGTCTGACAAAAGGAGAGTGGCAGAAAGGACATCATACAGGGTGCTCGCCAAGCCTGAGACATGGTGGCGCAGGGCAAAGCAGGGATGAGCTGACGCTTGTCGTGCCCTCAGCCCGGGATCCTGTCCTTCGAAGGAGGGGGGAAGCCCTGTGACCCCAGGCAGGCAGGGCTGGGGGGTGGTAGCCAATGCACCCCACCAGCTCCCGACCGCAGCAAAGCCTCGCAGCACCCTGCTTGCATCTCACCACATCCCGGATGGCCCCAGGGAACACCCAGGGATGACACATGCTCACCCACTCCTGCGCCAGCACCCAGGATCCGTCAGAGCTGCTCACATCAAGTCCCCGAACACAAAGAGTGTGGGGAGGGGGACGTAGCAACATGCAGCCGCACTACGCTGCTGGAGGAACAGCAGCTCCACGTGGAGGAGGTGGCACCGCCTGGACGTGCAGGACGTGGCCGGGACGAAACCAGGCAAAACCTGGCTTGAACATCCCTGCTCGGGTGCTCTCCGCCTCCTCTGCCGCTGCCTGATTCACGCGCAGGTCTGCACACGAAGGCGCCCACGCCGTTGCATCGCGGCCCCAGCACCGTGCTGGGGCCATACAGCCACAGAGGTCCCTCGGCAGCAGGTGGCCACATCTTGGTGGATCTCCCAGTGGGGTGACTTTTGTGGGGTGACCTCCAGGGTCCGGGAAACCTCCCCTGCCTCGCTGGGGTGAGAAAGTGGCACTGGCGGCACCACAGCCCTCCCGGAACTGGCATCAGGAGCAAGGAACAGCGAGCGCACGCTGAGCGGTGGAAAACTGCATTGACAGCAGCCAAGGAAGGGAGCAAAGATTTTTCAGTGCCAGGGCTTGATGCTGTCCCTGCCTGTGCTCTGCCCAGGCCCCAAGGACAGGCAGGACAGGGCAGGAGAGCAGCACCATCCCTATGAACGCTGCTGTGTTAAGCAGAGCTCGCTGCCTGCACCAGGCCCCTCAGACACCACGGAGCTGGCGGCAGCCATGGGCACATGGTGCTGGGGCTGCTCCCAGCCCGGGCTGTGCCGGGTCCCCACTGGCTGAGGGCTGCCCTGCTGCAGTGCATGAGGATACCATGAAAGCAGGAACAAAAGTGGGGCCTTGCTGCCAAACAGGGAAGGCAAAGCCGGAGTTTTCTACTCCCCAAAAGCAGCAGCAGGTTGCTGGTGGAGGGGAACCATGAGTGCCAGCCCAACAGACACAGCCAGGCGAGCACGGCCAGGCAAGGAGCCAGGATGCTGGCACATTCAGCTGATACAGAAACACTTCTGGGGGCTGGGGTGTCCCCAGCTGATCCCCGTTCTCACCACCAGACCAACATCCGACCCTCTCTCTGAGCTGGGCCCCAGGGCCCCCATGCTTCTCACTGGGCTCACCCCAACCACCACCCTGACGAATTCACCCCGACACCCACCCAGACAGTCCCCGTGCCCTGACTGTGTCTTACCTACCTCAGCCCTCCCCCTCCTCAGCGAGCCATGGAGATGCCGGGTCCCATCCCACGGCCCCGCACGTCTCCGGGGAGTATGTGTCACTGCGTCCTCTGAGCTGGCTCTGACCTACTGCCCTACAAGCCGGGGTGTGCGCCAGCGCGGTGTGGGGAGGTGCCGGCCCAGCAGCTCAGGCTGGGGGGCTGATGGTCCCATCTGCAGCACTCGCCTCCTGCCCGGTGCATTAACAGCATGGGGGAGATGGGGCCTGAGGCGGTATTTGCTTTCTAGGTCAGAGCCAGCCTAGGAGGCTGGATGAGGGGCTGTGCTGGATGAGTGCTCCCAGCTGGCGAGGCAGCTCCTCGCCCCGGCTAGCTCTGGGGAGGAGGGGATGCTCCTTCTCCCCTGCCCTGGCTCTGCACCCAGTGCCCAGGCCCCTGGGCAGGGCACCCTAGTGTCCCCCAGCCAGGGACATCCCTTGGGGACAGAGGCCCTGCCATGCTGCCCACTCTGGGGGGCCCCCCACTCCCCCAAGTCCTGCTGTGAGGCCATGGGGGATGGTTCTGTGACTAGGTCACCTCACAGTCCCCTGTGCCAACAACATCCTGGTGACATGGCTGATCCCCAGGACATGTCCCGGAGGATAAGAGGATCCTGTGCTGTCCCTGCTGCCCTCCTGCGCCCATCCATGGGGAGGGGTACCCAGCACCCAGGCTGTCTCTGCACCCACCGGGTGGGCACCAGGGATTTCCCTCAGGGCATATCCAGGGCATCACACTGGGGACCCTGTGCAGGAACAGGGACTGCAGCACCCGGCTGTGGCGGTGACGGCCCAGCTCACTGTAAAAGCCTCACCCATGCTGGGGGACCGTGGTGCTGCCTGGGCCTCGCAGGAGCCTCAGCTCCACAGGGCTCCATCTCCACAGCTCAGCCCTTCCTAGAAGGAGAAGTGGACCCTGCCCAGATGGGGCTGGGCCCAGGGAGGGTTCTGCTGGGGCTGACCCTGCCCGCACTCTGCCTGCTCAGTGGCTGATGGAGGCGAAGTGATGCTCCAGCTCACACCTCCCAGCACTGCCTCTGCAGTCAAGGGCACCCCAAGGTTATCTGCCTGCACGAGCAGCTCTGAGATGAGATGAAGAGGGAGACGGAGCAGTGGAGCCCTTCAGCCACACAGCCAGACCCGTGGCCCAGCCATCCAGGGCAGCCCAAAGCCACCCCATTGCCCATCACCACCCAGTCCAGTGGCCGGTGGCAGAAGGTGGTGAGGTGCCACCTCTGGCTGCCAAGCGATGGGTCATGGTCCCCAGGAGGGCTCCATGCTGTGTTCACAAGCACAGGGCAGCCCCCCAGGGTCACCCCACGTGCCCATGGGGAGGACAGGTCTGATGCCCTGTGGTGCCAAAGACATTCTTGCCCCTGAGCTGGAGCATCACAGAGGCAGAGGCCAGCACAGGCACCCCTCAGTCTGTGTCCCCCTGAACTATAACATGCACCCCAGGCCACACCTGGGGACCAGTGGGCCCCAGGATGGGTGTGAAGCCACGGGTTGTGCTCTATCCTGCAATGAGCTGACATGACTACAGACGCCCTGGGAGGGCTAAAGCAGCACTGTCAGGAGGCCAAATACCTCCTCCTGCTCTGGGACAACTCAAATGCTGGAGTTATTTATTTTCTCCTGTGCTGAAACAGGAAACCTCCAACAGGCCGAAACCCTGGACCCTTGCCAGAGCCAGGGGCACCTCAACAGCGCAGCAGGAGCTGGATGTGTCTGGAAAGAAAATGTTAGCTGTGGGCACGCTGAGTGGTGCCCACCTGGCAGGAGATGCCCCAGCCCCGCAGGTGGAGGGATGGAGGCTGACGGGTGTCCCAGAAGAGGAGGACCCCGCTCAGCAGCACATCCCGCTCCACCACGGTGCCACCCATCGGCAATGACACCCTGGTGCCCGGTGGGGTGCTGAGACCTGACCCAGCCTGTCCCACCACAGGCCACCAGCACTCCCGGCTGGACACAGGACATCCCCGCAGTGCTAGGGTCAGAGGCGGCAGCTCAGACCCACGGCTGTAAACTGGGAAAGCACTTCTGAAAGCAGCAGTGTTTACCCAGCAGGGCTATGGCTCGGGGCTCCCGCAGTCACACACCACGCGCTTTTCTCAGCCACCTGCTCTGGGAACACCCAGATCACCGGACACTTCCTGCACAGCGGAGAGCAGCACGTCCCAGCTGAGGGGCTCACTGGCCCTCAGAAGCCCTGGCTGGCCCAGCACCACCAGCACTGCAAGGGCTACATTGCCTCACTGGTGGGAAAGCAACTCCTGGGATGCGGGGACACGATCCACCCAGTCAGAGTGGCCATGATCGATGTGCTCCTCCATGTGTCCCTGCTACGCCTGGTGCGCCACCACCGCCGGCTGAACAGGAGGTGGTGAAACCTCCAGGAGAACCCCAGCATGGGCACTTACCCCGTGGTGATGTCATCATCCTCTGTCAGCGTCTTCCCCATCAGATCGCTGTCACTCATGTAGCCTGATTTCAGCTCCACGTCATCGGTGTCCAGCGCCTCGACCAGCTCCAGGCGGGAGATGTGGCTCAGCTTGCTGGGGCTGCGCATGGGCATGGTGTGTGAGTAGTGTGCCCGCTCGCCGTGCATGTACCAGCTGGGAGTGCCCTCGGAGCGGCAGGTCCCCCCGACCGATGGCGCGTCCCCCGCCTGCAGGCGCGGGCTCGATTGCCCATAGCGCCAGGACAGCGGGGAGGAGCGGTTGGACAGGCTGGAGATGCTCCGGGGGTTGGCTTCATCGCTGTCGTAGCAGGTCATCTCCAGCGAGCTGCGAGGACGGGGGGCAGGGGGGGTTAGGGCAGGGCACGGTGTGCAGCAGAGGTCTGTGCCCTGCCTCACCTCCCCAGAACTGGGGTTGCAAGTGCTCAGAAAACAAAACTGCTCATTTTGAGGCAGCCAGGCAAGGCCAGAGGCTCTCAAGAGTGTGGGCGCAGGGACATTGTCTGTCCTGGACCCCTCCATCTTCACTGGCAGGGGACAGTCCCCTTCTTCCCTGCCTGGTGCCAGCACAGCGTCCCACACTCCAGGACCTGCCGGGACATCCACACCACCAGCACCCACCAGTGTCTGGTGGTGCCTGTTTCTCCCCAGGGACTGTGGAGCAGGACATGGGGTGCAATGGGGAAGTTTGTGCTTCACAGAATCACAGAATCAACTAGGTTGGAAAGGACCTTGAAGATCATCTAGTCCAACCGTTAACCCAGCACTGACCGTTCTCGACCCCAAGCACCCCGCAGAGGTGATGCTCCCCCCACGGTCCCATCCACCCACCTCGGTGCAGGGGCTGGGGGTGCCACCAGGGCTGGCTGCAAATACACCATGGGAGAGGGGCCAGCACCTCTCAGGAGACAAGCCCCAGCCCCAACACGAGTTGGGATGAACCCCACTAATAGGAGCCTTTAGTGGAAAGCCCAGATGCGCTCCCCCATGCCCAGGCTGTATCACTCCAGACCCAGGAGAGGAGAAATTGGGGTGGTGGCACACTGATCCCAGGGGATGTGGCAGTGGGCCATGCCAAGGCAGTGGAAGCTGTGAGCGAAAGGATGCCGAGGGGTAAACCAGGGACTGGGTCCCTGTGTCAGCATCCCACACCAAACCTCCCCGTCTGGGCAGGAGGGGGTGTCCTGACACAGGGCTGCCTGGCCCCACAGGGCTGCCCACAAGCTGCTGCTCTCCAGCCAGCTCAGAGCCCATGACAGCATCAGGAACGGGGAGTTCAGTTACTCCTCGCACCCCTCAGGGTGTATTTTGGGCAAAAAGCATGTCAGGGAGTGATGCTGAGACTAAATTTAGACACCAAAAATGATTACTTCTTGGAGCAGCTACTTGGGAACCCACAGCCCTCGACTTGGCTCCAAACGTTACTATCAGCGAGCTATTCCCTAGCTTGGATTAAACGCTCCTGCAGGAGCACCAAAAGCCAAACCCCGGCTGCAGTATTGAATTTAAAACAGGGAACTACATAAAAAACTAGGAAGTTTGTTACAGCGGAACTAAAAGGGGCAGCTAAAAGGGTTTAGTTTTTGTCGGCAGCACAAAGGCTATTTAAGGATGTTTTGCCGGCGGCTCGGAGCAGATGCAAACCACGTCTCCAAGCAGGACTAAAGCAAGTCCCCGAGGAAACTCGGGCAGCCCTGCAGCCGGGTGCAAAGGCTGCCAGAAGTACGATGACGTCTTTCAGGAACAAAGTTGTGTCCTAGTGAGGAAAAAGCAAAGGCTGAGCCCCCAGCCACTGGATGGAAGACTACAGTGAGGAGAACAGGAGAAATTTGAGGACTAGTTTGTGGAAGGAATAAAGAGAGAGCCCAAAGCGGCTCCAGGGGCACTGGTGATGTGGGACACATCCAGAGGATCATGATGACATCCATATCGGACACCCTTGTAGGAAGCATTCCCCAGAGCAGAATTAGTGGGTATGTGTCTAATTACAACATAGCAGGGAAGAGCTGACACAGCTTTGGTAAAGGAAAATCCAGCTCACGACTGCGGTGGAGCTCCAGGAGGGATGCAGAGAGCACACTGCTGAGCCTGCTGCAGGCTACCAGAAGGTGGTGGATGAGTGTCCTTGCCAAAGGCAGATTAAGCTTCCAAATAAATTCAGTTGCCATGGGGTAAGAGGGAAGATCCTCACTTATTTAAAAACCATTTACAGGACACGAGTAGGCATCCCTGGGCTATCGATAGTTGGTTTTCTCCACGGCGGGGGTCCAGCTGAGGCCTCTGCCACACCATGGATGCATAGCTCATCAAGAAAAGGAAGTGATAGTGAAGAGTCAAAACCCACCAGCAAGGCTGATTTAATCACCCTTAATATCCTCACCCTATTTCCCTAAGGCTGGGGCTGACTGAAGATTTGCAAAGGAGCTGAGCGCTGGGGCGAGGAGGCAGTGGGGGAAGTTTGACACAGATGAATGCAAAGCGAATGCAGAGCAAACGCAGAGCGAGCACAAAGCAGCCCTGACTCGGCGTGAGCAGCGCCGGGCTGCAAAGCAGCTCCCACGCCGAGCGAGGGGATGGCAGAGCCGTGATGGATAATGCCAGGGAACGGCCACCTTGGGGAATATTGCTGTGGCCCCCTGCAAATCCCACTGCCCCAGTGCTCCGCTGCCTCCTGCTCGGAAAAGATCCAGAAAGTGCAGCAAGGATGAGCAAGGTCTAGAGGAGCTTCTGGGTTAGGAAGAGCTAAGTCAAGTGCGTTGCTTCATCCTGGACGAAGCTGATAAAGGGGCGACACAGGGAAGGTCTGCGGGGTGAAGGCGGGGGAGGAAGCTGCTGCTTTTTGTCCCTTCCAACACAAAAATGAGGATCGAGGTAGACCACGAGGTGGCAACAAACACCAGGAGAAGGCTGCTCGCTGCCTCCTCGGCTTTCCCGACTCGCTGACTCTCGACCCAGCCTCTCTGCAAAACCCAGGCTTCATAAGGCGCCTGCACCAGCGGGGGGATGCCGGGAGGGTGCCCTGGGGAGATGCCCCCTCCCGACACTGGCAGGGTCCGGGCCTGTCTGCCCCGAGCGGAGCCAGGCAAGAGGCTGGAGCTGCCGGGCAGACCTCGAGCTCGTCCAGAGCAGAGCAGCAACTGCAGTGGTTCTAAGTGAGAGAAATGGGGGGGACACAGGTAGTCCCAGGCATGTGTCAGAGGAACACAGGTAGACACTCTGCTCTGGTTCACCACCCAGCAGTCAGGCTGTCCTCATCCTGCTGTCCCCCCCAGCATCCCCCAGTACCCCACTGCTGCCCGTGGGCATTTGGTCAGCTATGCCTGAGGGTTTCTCCATCATCACCTCTACACAGAATCACAGAATCATCTCCGTTGGAAAAGCCCTTGAAGCTCCTCCAGCCCAACCATGAACCTCACCCTGACCGTTCCCAACTTCCCCAGATCCCTCAGCGCTGGCTCAGCCCGACTCTTCAACCCCCCCAGGGATCCGGGGGACTCCCCCCTGCCTTGGGCAGCCCATTCCAATGCCCAACAGCCCCTTCTGCACAGAAATCCTTCCTCAGAGCCAGCCTGACCCTGCCCTGGGCAGCTTGAGGCCATTCCCTCGGGGCCTGGCGCTGGGGCCTTGGCTCCAGAGACTCATCCCCCCTCTCTGCCCCCTCCTGGCAGGGAGTTGCAGAGGGCCAGCAGGTCTCCCCTCAGCTTCCTCTTCTCCAGACTGAACCCCCCTAGTTCCCCCAGCTGCTCCCCAGCAGACCTGTGCTCCAGACCCTGCCCCAGCTCCGTTGCCCTTCTCTGGACACGCTCGAGTCACTCAATGGCCTTTTTGGGGTGAGGGGCCCAGAACTGAACCCACTCAGCGAGGGGCGGCCTCCCCAGTGCCGAGCCCAGGGCTCAGATCCCTTCCCTGTCCCTGCTGGCCACGCCAGTGCTGACACAAGCCAGGATGCCATTGGCCTTCTTGGCCCCCTGGGCACACTGCTGGCTCACTCTCACCCCCCCAGTCCCTCTCTGACTGGCAGCTCTCCAGCCACTCCTCCCCAGGCCTGTAGCCCTGCTGGGGGTTGTTGTGGCCCAAGGGCAGCCCCCGGCATTTGCCCTCAGTGAAACTCCACCAGTTGGCCTCAGCCCATCGCTCCAGCCTGGCCAGGTCTCTCTGCAGAGCCTCCCTACCCTCGAGCAGATCAACACTCCCAACCAACAGGGTGCCATCTGCAAACTGACTGACGGTGCACTCGATCCCCTTGTCCAGATCATCAATAAAGATGTTAAACAGGAGTGGCCCCAAAACTGAGCCCTGGGGGACACCACTCATGACCGGCCACCAACTTGATTTAACTCCATTTACCACAACTCTTTGGGCCTGACCATCAAGCCATTTTTTTACCCAGCAAAGTGTGTGCCCATCCAAGCCATGAGCAGAAAGAGTACAGATCCTGAGTCACGGGTAGGGATGGAGCCTATGGTTCAAACCTGGGCAGGCACAGGGGATCCTTTCACCTCTGTTTGTCCATACAGGGACACTCGACCACTGGGAACAGACCTTGACCCCTGCCTGGGATCTGGGGGCAACTGGCTCCCCTCAGTGCCACCCCCACCCCTCCCCACTACCCCAGAGCACGCGAGGCAGTGTCAGGCCCAGAGCACTGCCAGGGACAGGGCTCAGCTGCAGCCCCACGCACAGCACCCACAGATCTGGGGACATCTCTCCAGAGAGAGATAGGTCCCCAGGGCATGGGGCATAGCTGGCTCCCTCATGGCCCTAACTCTGAGCAGAGCCGCTTTCTGGCCGCCTCAGCCTCCCTCACTGCCCCAGGAAGGACACTGGTTGTGGGGAAGGGGTGGTGGGGGTCCGGTGTCAGCGCTTCACCTGTGAGACACCTGAGAGCCCCTCAGGCTGGACATGGTCTCCTCCAGGTTCTGCCGAAGGTCCAGCACATTCTGTACTGTCCTCTTCCTCTGGGACTCGGGGTCTGCGGAGAGACAAGGTGGTGGCTTTAAGGGGATGAATGGCTCCTGTGCCCCTCTGCCCACAGCTGTGCCCCCCAACCCCTTCCCACACCCCTCTGTCCACAGCTGTCCCCCCCAGCTCTCACTCTGCCCACTGGGAAGGGACAGGCAGGGCTGGCACCAGGCTGGAGTTGTACCACCACAAAATGCCACCCCCAGGCAGTGATGGGGATGTCTGCTGCAGGAAGGATGAGCTGGGCAGCAGCCAGCAAGGCTGAGGGACCCAACTGGGACCAGGGGACCCACACAGGTGACAGGAGGTCGGCTACAGTCAGGCGACCCCCAAGCACTGTGACTGCTCCATGGGGCCACACAGGAGCACCTGCCCTGGATCAATGTCCCCAAACGTGCCCCTGCATCCCCCAGGTCTCCAGCCCAAACCCACGGGCGCTGCAGCAGCAGCACCCAGCACGCAGCCAGCAGGAGCTGAGGAGATGTCGGGGAGCAGTGCAGCCAAGCCCCACTCGGGCTCGTGCCCAAGGAGGGGTGGCTGCTGCTGCGGTGGGAGCAGCTGGCAGAACCAAGCCCCCCACAGGCACAGCCCGGGGCTTGAAACTCCCAAACCTCAGCTGCGCTGGGGTTTCTCCGGGTGTCACACCCACAGGTATGCACCCCCCAGCCTGCACGTGTGCATACACCCACCTGCACCACAACCACTTGTGCACACACGGGCAATTACACACACACACATATCCAGACACACCTGCACACACAAGCGTGTGCACACACCCCCAGAGACACACACAGACATGAAAGCGCACACACGTGCACACACACACACGCACACAGAGAATGGGGGTCACTCCTGGCACAGCCCTGGCAGCGCTGCCGAGCTCGGCTCAGCCCCCACGCCCCCGACCCGCTCCTGTGCATCCCCGGTGGCTAACAGCCGTGCCCCTGTGGCTTTGATCCCTGATTTCAAGCCCTTTCAGCTGCAGCCTGCCACTGAACCGCAGTGACAGCAGGCGCCGGGGATGCTGGACGTGGCTCCTCCTAATGTAACGTGGCAACCAGTGCTTCGGGATTTGCAATGGCACTGTGTAAGCTGCAGCGACGCAGGGAGCGGGGGGACACCACTGGCACACACCCCGGCAGGCTCCCCACAACAACACAACCACGCACCCAGGGCACGAGCAGGGCTTGTGTCCCCTTGTCCCCATCACACGCCCACCATGCTCTCCGACACGCCGCAGACAGCACCCATGGGTGATGCTGCCCTGTCCCTGGGCTCTGCTCACTCACTGGCCTGGGCAGGAGCACCTCAAACTGGTGAAGCGGCTCCTATTTCCGCATGACCCTAGAAGGTGATGAGCGGTAACAGCCCTGATAAGACAGGTTAAATCAAGCAGGTTAAAGCCGGTTGTAGATGAGGGTAAGCGGACCTGGTGAGCCCACAGGGCACTCAGCGTGGCCTGTACACACCACTGTGTAAGGAGGACACCCAGCCCCATGAATGCCCAACTGCCCTGGTCCAGCTCCCAGAACAAGGCTCAGCAGGAGGCAAATCATGAACTCATTGATAAATATTTGTCACAGCCCACATGTGTTGTAGGAGTTAATCAAAGGCACTGTGCCATCAAGGGAGGTCTCCCCAGAGCCCCCCACCAGTGCTCCAGAGCTGCTGTGGGATGACGAGCGGGCTGGGAAACGGGGATGAGGACAGGGGTGTGCAGGCAGCAAGGGCAGGGGGACGGAGGGACGGAGCGGAGGGGGCTGAACACACAGAGACAGAGCCCAGAGGCTCGAGGGGTCCTGGCTGTCAGAGGCCAGCGCCCACCCTGCTCTGCAGCTGGGGACAGGGGGACTCTGTGCCACTCCAGTGCGGCAGCCAAAAAGGGCCATCTTGGCAGATCAAGGGTACCTCAAAGTCACCAGGACCTGCCCTTGTGCTCCCTGGAAAGACAGATTTTCAGGCTTGAAATGGCAGGGCAGAAACCTGAGGCCAAGTCCACTTCTGCCCCACATGCAGTCTATAAGGCAATGGAAGATTCTGAAGGGGAGGCACATCCGAACCTTCGGGAAGTGCAATAAAACACCCACCGGAGTCCCCAGGTGGGTCCTTGCAAGGAAGGACTCAACACCGTCAGCTCCTCTGCCCTGGCTGCATTTGGTGGGTGCAGGACAGCCTGAGCCCAGCTCCTGCAGCTGGAGAAGGCGGCACACACACACCCCGGCAGCACTGTGGCCCTGGGGCTGGGACAGGAGGGCGCACGGTGGGATGGAAGAGCCACTGTTGTCCCTTGGCACCGCCAGCGGCTCCCACGCCCCTGGCAGCTCGGCAGCATGTTCCTCCTGGGCACAGCTCCCTCCCCAAAACACCCCGGCTGCCTCCCCCGTGGCCACCCGCAGCCATTCCCCTGGGCACGAAGCCAGCGCTTGGGCCTGGCGCTGCCTCCTCCCCGGGCACCACTGCCAGGGGGGCTGGTCCAGCCACCCCCACCCCAAGGAGCAGTGGGACCGGGGCGAGCACTGGCTGCATCCCCAGCCACCCCGACAGAGGGGCTGGCATATGGCTGCCACCCACCTCCCCCGTACCCCCGCTGCTGCTGGGGGACCCCCCGCAGCGAGGACCCCCAGGACACCCAAGGTAAGAAGTGGCACTCAAGAGCTCGGGGCCCAGCGTTTCAGGGCAATGGCACTGACCCGCATCTCCAGCTTCACCTGCAGCACAACTGGCCATCCATGCCTGACCCCAGGTTTTGGGTGACAGTCCAGGTCACTCCAGCCTCTCACCTGGGAAAGGGCCAAACTGGGACTCAGGATGTGGCTCACTCACCTCTGCCCCGTGTCCCACTGCCTGCGTCGCTGACAGTACTGAAGTGCCACTGCCTGTCCCCACTGTCCTGGGCCGGAGTGGTGACACTGGGGCCCCCACAGTCTGTTTTCCAGCTGCAGCAAGGGGCCAGGGGCTGTCTCAGGGCTGGCTGAGTCGCTGCATGCCGGAGCTGAGCCGAAACCAGAGCCGCTGGGAGAGGCTGGAGTGTGGGAACGGCAGGAGTGCGCTGGATTCCTCCCTGCATCGATTTAGCAAGCTTGCCACAGCCAGATGTTTCCAGCTGCTGGAGCAGAGAGCAGCAGGGATGGCTCAGTCTGTGCTGTGGCAGGGTCAGTTGGACACCCTGCCTTGGCCAGCAATGGCCAGGACATGTCCCGCAGTGTCCCCCACTCTGCCGGGGCTGCAGGCTCAGGGACTGGCTGTCCCCTCCACCCCAGCTCCAGGCTGGCTTGCAGCCCTGTTCACAGCTCCCTGACACTCTCGCAGGCTCTGTCCTGCTGTCACGAAGGGAAGGGGGAGCTGGCTCCGGCCCTCTGCTCCCCGAGCCCGGCCACACAGAGGGCAGCCCTGAGACACAGTCACTGTCCCCAAGTCCTGTGTGGGAATGCCACCAGGCCCCACTGCCTGAGTCGCTCTCGCCTGTGCCAGGCTGGGTTAACCTGCCCATGCTGGCTCGCCCTGCTGCCCTTGCCTGCAGCCACACCTGGGCAGCTCTCCCGGACCCACCACGGGCCCTGCCCCTGCTCCTTTCTTAACTGAGCGCTCTCAGCGCTCTCCAACGGCAGCAAACAAAACGCGGTTTGCTTTGCACACGGGGAAACTGAGGCAGAAGTGCCAGCCCACCCGTGACCACCCCCCTGTCTGCACGCGCCCTCCCGCAGAGCCTCCATCATCCCAGAGGCGCTGCCTGCAACCCTGCACCCTGTGCTGCACATCTCCCCTGTCCCCTGCCCTGCCCAACGGCGAAGCTGCAGGTACCATCGCTGAGAGACGGGGCATCGGCACGATGGGATGTGGGGCTGGAGGCAGCTGAGGAGGAGGAAGAGGAAGGAGAGAGCTGTTGTGCGAAGGGCTGGCTCAGGGCAAGGTGCTGCACGCTGTGGGTCTGACTGTGCCAGGCACTACAGAGCCAGGGCGGGAGGCGACCGGGCAGCTCCAGGGTGTGCCCACATCCAGCCCTTCCCATCCCCTCCAAGAGCGAGCGGTGGCAGCTCCTCTGCCTGCACGACGGGGCACAGCCGGGGGCTGCCGACGTGGCCAAGTACGTCAAGGAATGAGGAAATCATCAACTCCAAATGGCTCGTGACAGCTCATTTCAAAGGAGCATGTGGCCAACAGCTCCCGCTGAGCCCAGGCAGAGCCGTGTCCACGGGACACGTGTGCCCCATGTGCCTTGGCACAGAAACGTGTGTGTGAGTGTGAGTGTGTGTGTGTGTGTGTGTGTGTGTGTGTGTGTGTGTGCCGCCCCAGCACTTGTTTGCATCATGCATATGTTCATGTGCGGGCCACATGGTAGCAAACTCCTTCTCTGCCTGCAGAAAGGTGCGTGTGTGCATGTGCAGGCCTGTGCCGGCAACCTCGCACGTGTGCCCACGTGTACGTGTGCAGGCACGAGGATGGCAGCAGCCGACGCCAAAGCTGGCAGGAGCGTGCTGAGCTCGCACGGAGGCACCGTCTGCGCCTCTGTTCATACGCTCAGCACGAGCGTGGCACTCGCACGCATGTTTTCTTGCCCCCGCTTCCTCCCCAACCCAACCGGTCTCATTTCAGATCAGACTCAGAAAGGACTCCTGGCGACCCAGTAAAGATTTTAATGGCAAGCGGGAATTTGCTGTAAAAGGCCCCGTGGTGTTTCTGAGTCATTACAGTGGGCCCCTATTACACAGTAGCTGTAACGAATTTCCCCAGGCCGTGAAACATTTTTAACTGGTTGCTCAATTCCTTCCAGTGCATTGAAAAATACACTAATAAACTCTGCAATAAAAAATATTCTCCCAGGGCCATGGGACTCCTCCAGCCCAGCCGAGCTCCCCGGCTCCACCAACCCTCACGCAGATACACGCTTCTCCCACCGCGCTGCTTCAGCCCATGCTCCCAGCTGCGTTTATGAATGAATCAGCCCAGGCGCCGTTTTGCTGGTATTTTCCTTGCAAACCCTCTGCTCTGGCACCCAGAACCCGCTGCAGCCGAGCTGCCAGCCCAAAGGGAGACCCGAGGCCCCAGGCCTGATGCAAACCTCGCTGAGCCCTGTGGGTTCCCAACTTACACCCCACAGCGTGTGATTCCGTTACCGGTGCCTTGGCACGCCGACAGCAGAGTCTTTCCATATGGAGTAAAATGGCTTTATCTTGCATTTCTTACATCCAGCTCTGATTCACGCTCCCAGACGGCCGGGCAGGGGGATGGTCACAACCTGAAATCCTTCTCCCTGTGGCTTAATTTATTCCCTTCCTCCCCCCCCCACAACTACCAAACAGGCTAAAGGAGCAGCAGAAATGGCTAACGGGCTCTGGGGGGTGACTGCCAGGTTCACAGTGTTTGCTTCCACCACTGGCCCGATTTTCCAGCCCAGCCCCATCCCTGCAACCCCTGTGTGCTTCCCCCATGGATGTACTGGGACCCCCCAAAACCACCCCTCTCTCTCAGGAGATGCCCCAGGGCACCTCAGCTGGGCAGAACACATCACCACCACCACCCCCCCCAGTGTCCCAGGAGGGCATCTCACCATTTTGTGCAAACCTGTTGCCCCACCCCATCGGAAAGCAGCAGGTTCGTTAGCACTGCCATGGTTTATTTGCTTTAATTGCCAGTGGCTTCTTGGTGTGAGCAGAGGGCTGGCTGCCAACCAGCAGCGGTTCTCCTGCAGCAGGGTTGGGAGTGGGCCCTGCTCCCTGAGGGGCAGGGATCCTTGTGCCACCCAGCACCCTGGTGATGGAGTACCTGGGTACCCGGACAGCTGACTGGTGCCTCCAAAACACCCCAAGCCAACCCAACGGGGAGAAGCATGGCCACCATTCCCCAGATGAAGGCAGCGGTCCCTAGGCTGACAGAGCTGGAGATGCTCTTCGCCAGGAGGCAGAGGCACAGCCAAGGGTGATGGGGAACGTGCAGGGGATGCGGCAGATACCTGAGGATGGGTCCCTGTCCCCACCTTCAGCCAGGGCAGGCTGGGTGCCCTTCTTGCTGCCACCCCACACGTAATGTAATCCTGGTGGGATGAAGGATGTGGGGAGGGGACTGGATACAGCCCAGCGCATCCAGCACTCACCCTTGGCAGAGAGAGGACAGCCCAAGCAGCAAAAGGCAGGGCAGGCAGTGGGCTTACAGTGGGCAGCACTGAGGGGGACACCATGGCCCACACATGGTCTGAGCCTCCCAGGGAGCACCAGCTCCTGCAGAGATACAGCAAGAGGAGAATCGGTGGCAGGACCTTGCTTTGGCATGGCCCCCCTCATGTCTCATGCCTTGCTGGACCCGTCTGCAAAACAACACGGCTCTGCTGGAGGCTCCAAAGGTGGCTGCAGTGGGGAAGGAAGCTCCTTCCCCTGCCTGCACCCGCCGTCCCCATCACCGTAGCCCACGCAGGCTGGGGCAGCCCTGCACCACGGCAGGGGCTGTCACCTCCCCGCTAGTAGGCAAGAGCAGAAAATTAGCAGCGGCGCAGCGGTGACACACCGGGACTTGAGCCGAATCAGCACTTCTGGGGCGATCACTGCTGCTAAGCCTTGCGAATCAGTGCTCGTAATGAGGGCAGGGCTGAGAGACCTGGAGCCTGGACCCCGTCTGGCTCCAGCGAGCCAAGCTTTTAAAAGGGATTCAGACTTTCTCAGGCTAAAGCAGTCATAAATCTAGTTAATTGGGTCTCTCCCATACACAAGTTTCCAAGTGAACCCACTGGAGAGATCCAGCCCGGGCCTCCAGCCCATTTGTGGGTTATTCTTTCAATGGATGCTGAGCTTGGCCCCAAATCACCCCACCTGCACATCCAAATTATATCTCCTTTTGCAGCAGCAAGAGCCTCTAGCTGCTCAACACCCCGTGCATCCCACCTCTGTGCTGCCCTCCGCTCCCCCATGCTGCTCAAAATCCCCCGGGTCAGGGCAGACCCTGCTCCTGCACGCAGCACCGCACACCCCTGCAACACAGCTGCCTCCAGAGCTCCTCCTGCAAAGCGTCAAAGGAGCTGGGAGCATCCCAACACCCCCATCCCCTGCACCACAGGTCTCCAAAATAACCCAGGGGAAACACCTGTGCAGCTCGGGAAGGAGGGGGGTCACAGCGGATTCACACACCAAGGAGTGCCCCGAGCTCCGGAGACCAGCAGCAGGAGGGCACAGTGACGCTAACCCGGGGTAACAGCCCCTTGGCCTCAGGCATGTGGAGACGGTGTCACCAGTGGTCACCACACTGGGGGCCTGACCTAAGCTGGGGCCTTGCAGAGTGGGGTCAGGCTGGTCATGCAGCACTCTGTGCCTCAGTTTCCCCCCTGAAGTGTGCTGTCCAGTCCCCCCTCCTGCTGGGGTTAGTGTTACTGGGGTATGCCAGTGCTGCCCTGGCCAGCCTGGGGATTTCAGACACCCCAAATGCTCCACACGTCACCTTTAATGAAGCCACCAGCAGACATTCAAGGCAATGCTAAAAAAAAAAAAAAAAAAAAAAAAAAAAAAAAGAGCCAGAAAGGGGGGGGAAGCATGAAAAAAAAACCAAAATAATCCACAGCAAGGCAGAAGGTGCAGACGGGCCCCAGCTCAGAGGCCCCAGAGCAGCCGGCGGCAGCGGGTTCACGCTCCCCACGCGTCACCAGATGCGGGTCGGACATTGTGGAAATTCAAAATTCCAGATGGCTCTTTTTGGGTGGGTTGGGTTTTTTTTTTTTTTTCCTTGCCTCATTTCCAAGGCAACAAGACTCGCTGTCATCTGCTAGTTGCCATAGAGATTTCACCTGATTCTGCTTCAGCGGAAGAGAAAGCCGGGCGAGCTCGCTGCTGCTGAGGAGCCACGAGCCACGACCGCCTTCAAACTTACTGGGAAGAGCAGAGATAAATGGGGCTTTATACGAGGGAGGCAATGGGCTGATTCAGAGGATCAAAGGAAGGAACTGAGGGTTTCTATAGCACAAATCAGCCCTTCACTTAACTGCTTCGGTGCCCTCCAGATGTGCTCTACATCTGGGGATGTTGCCAACCCCCACTCCAGGCTTTGCCTGGTGGAGGAGGCGGACATGGGTGCAGGGGGAATCCTGCACCAGCTTCTGACAGTGTCTCGAGAACCAAGCTGGGCTCCCTGCAGGGATCACATAGCGTGACAGAGGGCACAGGGACAGGGAAGGTCACAGCCATGTCCTTCCTCCCATAACTACCCCCCCTCACTGTGCACAACCCGTCTCCAAAGGCCCCGTGGTCTAGAGGGCGAGCAAGCCAAGGGGAGGATGGGGAGAATGCAGAAGCAGCCAGGCAGGAGGGAGACTCTTGGGCAAGGGTGGAGATGCCCGTGGGCTGTGCTCAGCACAGCCTGGCCACCACAAACACGGGGGTTAAGCGCCACACACCCCTGGGTAGCCACACACAGTTGGTCACAGACAGCACGTGTTCCACATTGGGCACTGGGGTGTCTCAACGGCCCCGTGGCTGCTGAGGATCCTCCATGTAGATGGTGTGGATGTGTCTGTACCCCAAGCCCAGCTGCAGCGTGTGGTTCACAGTCGTTCTCCCAGACCTGCGCTTGTCCCCAGGTCCTGCAGCAGTTTTACAACTGCCTGCCCCCCTCCCCAGAATAACTGGGCTGCCTGGGAGCGGGCACATCACCGGCATACCGCCCTGCACCACTGCGCCTCCAGCCACGGGCACTCCTGCCCTTCCTTCTCCAGTTGATCTGGGAATAAAAACCTGGGTGAAAACTGAGCACGCACCGTGGGGATTCACAGGCCTTCCTACAAGCAGGGCAGCCACCCAAACTAAGGTTCAGAGAGACACAACTTAAGAGCTCCCCAGTCTGCAACAGCAGCTCTTGGAGTCAGTCAGATGCCCCAGATCAGCAGATCTGAGGACTCAAGGGAGCCAGCCTGCCCTGCCCAGGGCTCCCTTTTGCTGAGGACACTGCACCCCTTGTGCAGAAGAGAAGATCCCGGGTGCTGGTGGGATGCTCATGGTGGTGGTCACCCCTGGGTACAGCAGGCAGAGGTCCCCATGCTCATCCCTCCCCGCAGCAATCCTGGCTGAAAGGGCATTTATCAGACCAGGAGCCTGTCATTATCAGATCCTGGAGCCTCCCCAGCCCACGTCCCCTTACTGGGGCCGGCGGGGAAGGGTCCAGCCGGGCAGCTCTTGGCTCGAGTTGGCTCCACTTTGCAGGGAGAACAGAGTTATTAGTGGAGCCAAACTCCCCATTCCCAGACAGAATACGGCCATGCTTGGGGAAGCTTTATATTCACAGAGACAAACAACTCACATTTGCTTTTTAACTGTTGGAATTGCACCCACTGGGACGGAGTGAACAGGGAGCCTTTTGTCCCCCTCGCCTTGTGACTGCAAGCTTTGTGCAGAGCAATGCGTTGCAAACACAATTCTCCCCGGCCTCAGCTGGGCTCTGGTAGACACTTGGTCTGTCTGTCCATCACCAGATCAGCCAAAGAGCCCTCGTGCTTCTCCAGTAAGAATGCAAAATGTCCTCCCTGGCTCCCCCGCAGCCTGCAGAGCTGCTCTGCACTGAGCGGCTTATCAGAGCCACCAAGACAGGCCCAAAATGCAGCCAGCACCAGAGGGTCTTCACCTCACCAAGTAACAGGCGTGAGAAACCAAAGCTGCAGGAGGCTATGGGTGGCAGATACGCTCCCTCGGGTTACAGCTCGCCTGGGAGCGAGGGAGAGCAGCTCCGAGCACGGAAAACCCCAGCGCAGCATGGGCACAAAGACCAGGTCACGGCGAACCTCCAGGGAAGGTGTCCAAGTCACCTCCAGTCTCTGGAGACCCCCAGGCCACTGCTGAGCTCCTGAGTATCGGAGTGGACTAGACACTCACCAAGCCGCCGTGGGCACCGGCGCTGCTCAGAGCTGCCACCCTGGCGAGGGGCAAGGGACAGCCCGTCCAAAGCAGGACGTGTCCTTGAGGCCCAGCAGCACCACCCAGGGATGAGCATCCTTCATGTCGGAAGTATGAGACCTCTGCGGTGCTGCTCTCCTCCAAACCCTCAGCTGTGGGAAGGGGCTCGACCCTTAAGAGCTCACCCTGGGCTCTCTGCAAAGCCTGGGGGATGCCGGGCCATGAGTGTCCAGCTACAGGCAGGCCCAGACCCCAGGGAAGGTCACCGGCTCTTGCAGAAGGTGGTCCCCCAAGAGCACCTCAGAGATGAGCCAGGGCAGGAGGCAGAGCACTTCAGGCTCCCCCAGCATCGGGGGGCAAACCCAGCTTAAACGAGTTCCAGGCTTGTGTGTGGATCTATTGTTGCTACCTCCCACGGGAGGAGGAGATAACCGAGGCTATTTTTGCTTCCATCTGGGGAATCGTTTCCCTCCAACGTGTACTGCCACGATGCTAATTTTTAAGGCTGATGATTAATTGATGTCAGACTCATTATGGGGCCAGTGGATCCCTCTTACCCAGGAGTGCCAAGGACGG
>NW_020799137.1:1423471-1439589 GCF_003259725.1 Athene cunicularia
CAGCACCAGGGGGGGGGGGGGGACACGACGTGTTTTGACAGATGTCGTTCGAGCCGCGTGTGAGTGACGTCCTAACAACGGAGGAAAATAGGAGCCATTACCATGGAAAGCCCTGGAAATGGGAAGGGAAGTGCCTGCACGCGACCCCAGCGCCCTTCCCCGCACACCCTCTAATCAGCCCTTCACGCTCTGCCCTGATGGTTACCAGGGTTTTGCTCCCGGAGATAAACGGCCATTGTGCAAGCACGGGGGTAATTGAATCTCCTGCCTGCGGGGAAGGCTCAGCCTTTCTTCTCCCCCCAGCCCCAGCCTCGCAGGAGGGCCAGGTGCCAAATTCACTCTGGTACCAGGCACAGCAGCCTGCAGAGAGCCGGAAACAAGCCCACTGCACATACATCAAGGGGATCCCGCAAGGCTTAGGGTCCCCCTCCACCTGCGGCCCCCCGGCAGCAGGGTGAGCAAGCACTGCCAGGGCGCCTGGAGGTGCTTCTCCTACCAGGCACTGGGGCAAGATTCACCTCCTGAAAATCATGGCAGCATCTGCAATAGCAACACAAGCAGGGCTGAGGACTGACATGCACATCACAGGTTTTGCAGTCCCTTCAGTCTGCGCCATCAGCTGCCCAGGTTTTGTTCACCCCAAAGCAAACCTGCTACAGTCTCCCAAAGACAAACTGGTGGGCAGTGAGCAGCAGGGGGTTTGCTTGAAGGTTTTGTCCTGATGGCGACACACCAGTACCCTCTGTTAGTCCCCCAGGGCCCCTGTGCAGCCAACAGGAACCAGCAGCTGTGAGGTCCCTGCCTAGAAGTGGGCTGAGGCACCCTGGTAACGCAGCAGAGAGTGAATTCTGCAGGTGAACTCCCATGCCCACTCTGCCAGCTCCCCCAGCGCCACCTCTCCTGCAATAAGGGCAGGCAGAGGCACGCTCCCCACCCCATAATGCTGCCATTACATCTGCCAGCCCTGCTACCCTCTCCTCCAAACCTGCCCGAGCCAGGAGCAGTACAGCCCCGTGTGCTTCTCTCCATCCCGCAGCCCCCTCCACCTGCTCCTCCTGCAGCCCCAGACCTGGCAGAGCGGCTGCAGTGACCCCAGGGTTTCATCCTGCCGCCTCGCAGCCCCGTGCCAGGGAGATGCTGGGTCTCTGCCGGGGAGGTCAGCAGCACTGATCTCTCCCCATCCATCCTCAGCACCGCCAAATCCTCCACTGGCTCCAGAGTCCACACTGCTGATCTGCCAGCGCTATTATTACAAAGTTGTTTTAATTGCTGCACAGCGCCTCAAGCACCCTTCACAAGGAGAGGGATGGGTATGAATAAATTGTCTATTCTTAGTGCTGATGGTTCCCCATGGGGAGCACAGGGGCAAGGGCTCCGTGTGCTCAGCAGCAGGACCTGCACCATCCTCCAGCTGATTCCAGACCTGCTCCACCTCCCACGGTGCCCTCAGTGAGTCCCCACCACTGGGAAAAGGTTTTCTGGAGCAGCAGTTGTGTTTTTTCCAGTAAAGGTGATTTGCAGAGAAGGAACATCCTGTCCTCTGTGGGAGGGAAGGGGATGCTTGGGACCAGGAAGCTCTCTGTGCCACCACTGTGGGAGCTGCCACTTGGTCCCTGCTCTCCTCCCCAGGACTCCAAAGCCCACAGCACCCCTGCCCAGGCACCCAGGGGGCTGGGGGACAGCATGAGGAAGAGTGCTCTTCACCTCAAATCCATCACTTATGTTAGAGCGAGAGGAAGATTCCGACAATGCAAAGAACTTATGTTCCACCCTGCGAGTCCAAATTTTACTGCAGGCTTGGCAGCGCCAGGGATGAGCAGGGCACAAAATGCTCTGAAAAAGGCATCAGCACCAGCAGGAGGGATTTCAGTGGAGCCTATGGACTCTCCAGCGTGTACCAGGTCCCGTGGCCACCCTTGCCACGTGCCCACCAACACCGAGGGCTGAATGACGTGGGGTGACAGCAGCCACGAGCCCCCGGGCACATCAGCTCGCTCCAATGTTAAACAGGGGAGTGGCCGCTCGCCTCCAGTCCCCAGTGCAGCCACGAGCCCCCATCCCCTGCATGCTGCAGGATCCATTTAAGCATGCTGAGAGCAAGCCAAGTTACACAGCCCGGCTTGGACAGTTTGGGATCTCCCCTGCCGAGCTGGAGACAATGCCGCTCCAGCGCAGGGCTGTCCTGCAGGCAGTGCCCTCCCGGGACCACAACCCTCCGAGGATGAGTGCGGTGGGGTCTCCGGCAGCACCACAGCTGGGATTTATCCCCTCTGAGATGTTCCACCTCTGTGCAACGGCTGCCTGTACCGGACAAGCCCTCTCCACCGTGGGAAGCAGCACTACAATGTGCTTTGAGCTCTTCTCCCCAGATTTGCTCCAGGGGCCTGTCCAAGCACTGACGATGCACAGCCCAGAGCCACGACCGCTGCAGGAAAAGCCAAGCCAATACTCCAGCTTGGGGGAAAGCATCAGCCAAAAGTCACTCAAACAAGGAAGTGATTTGTCTTCTGGCTACGCTTCTCCCTGACAAAGGAGCGCTGAGCAGGGAAGTCAGTGGTGATCACGTGTGGCATACCGACCGCGCGACCACCGAATCGGTGACGGGGAGCGCTCACACCAGGAGCCTGACAGATAAAACAGAACAGGGGAAAAAGGATGAAAAAAGAAACACCATGTGACCCCTCGCTCGAGCCAAGCCAGGCATCGCATCCAACAGTTCTGAATATGAAATACACACAATGAGCTCCATCGAGTAATTAATCCCTTCAGGAACACTCTAAGTGATTGCAGACAGTTTACCAAGAAAAAAAAATTGGAAAGTCATTGAAAAAATTACCATAAAATGTTTCTTTTTCCGCTCCAGTATGAAATACAATGAGATCTGCTAGGAGATCTCTCTGCTCTGCAAAATGTAAAGGCAATGGATTTAAGCTGTTTTTCTAACACCACTCAATCTACCTGCCAAGCTGACGGCCGTGAGAAACCAGCCCAACCCGACTGAGAGCAGCCAGAGCCCCATTTCCAACACGGGTGCTCAGCTCTCGCCTCAGCATCGGTGGGACACAGCGGGGGAAGACATCTGCAGGGGACAAAGCACAGCAGAGAAAGGTGTCCACGGTATCTCACAGCTACGCTGCTGATACAAAGTCTCCGGATGACTTTTGCAGGTCAGCAGTAGAAGCACCGGCAGCAGCACCAGGCATAAACCAGCTTATAGAGCAGGACGAGCCCTCCCTGTGATGAGATTTTGGGCTCCCTGGTGATGCTGAGCTGTGTGAGCAAGTCCCCCGCCTCGAGGGAGCACCAACCCCCATCATGGCAAGGAAGGAATTAAAGGACACAGCAGTTGCCTTTTACTTCCATATCTCCATGGGATTTTTCATCCAACAGCAGCTTCTACTTGTAAAACTGAGGTTTATTAAAAAGAGCATTAGGAAATGTGGGAATGTATTTTCTCCTGTCAATAAAGTGACTTAAAATTAATTGGAATCTTAAAATTAAAAACACACCCTAAACTTTCACTTCCACTTGAAATCACTCCGATTTTGAAAACAGACTTTTTCCCCATGTCCTCTCCTGGGTTTTACCCCCTGCTCTCCTCTTCTCTCCTCACCATGTTTTTGTTTAAAAATTCATCAAGCCAGGGAAAAATTCCAGGGCAGGAAAAGAAGGAAGGAAAAAAAAAAAAAAAAGGCGGAAGAAACTGTGGCTTTTGCAAACCCATCTCCACGCAGGGGAGAAGCAGAGCTCCAGACTTGCCTTCCTCCTCTTGGAAAGCAAGAGGCGCTCAGAAGGACAAGGGAATATCATATATTAACCAACCTCCCGCACAGCCCCGGCAGCGGATGCGGCCTCGCTGACCCTCCACAGAGCCCTGCAATCCTCCCTGGGCTAACACGGCTCCCCCAGCACAGCAGCCAGCCTCAACCAGGGAAAAAGGGATGGATCAGCCAGGAAAACCATTCTGCGTGTCGGTGTGGGACGCAGCCTGCTCCGGCACTGACTGTAAAACCCAGCTGCTGCGCCCAGCTGAGCTCAGAGACCTGAACAGCTCATAACAGGGCTCTCGCCCCAACGAGCCAAGAGCCAGAGCGTGTCCGGCCCCGGTGCAGCTCTGAGCTCGACACTGGTCGATGTGAGGCACGTCCCACATGTGACACGGATTTGGGGAAGACTGAGATGTACCCAGAGCCGTTACTCAGCACCAAGGTCACTCCTGACACCGATGCGCCATGCCCAGTGGTCACAGACACCAAATGTGGGGTGCTGTGGCAGGGGCACCTGAAAACTGAGCATCCCCACAGTTTCAGGGGTCACTCCCAGCCCAGGCTGCTCCCACTCCAAAGCACCAGTTTCCCCACTACAACATGCACTTTAGGGACAGCTCTCTACCCTCCACACAGGACATGTGTAACGTCTGCTTAGGAGCAAGAACACTCTGCAAGGGGATGAAAAGCTATATGAAAATGGAAGATCATTACCATGATCTCCTTGGAAACATCCCATCGGAGCAAGTTTTTCTCCCTCCTTCTTCTCTCTCCCCATGTGCACGAATTCTGGCACCCGTGCATCGCTTGGCGTTGCCTCAGCACTGTGGGTCCAAAATGCAGGCGTCTGATTTCTAAAGCCATTGTCTAGGATGTGCTATTGAGCTGCAAAACATGGATGGTTTGGGATGGAAAACAGGCATCTCTTGCAATACAAAAAGAAGCTGGCAACCCAGATTTGATTTGTCTTTGAAGCTATAGAGAATCTCAACCAAACAAAATTTGCTTTATTCCCACAAAGGGAATGAGAATCTTAGCAACAAAACAAATCAGCACCTCTGCCCCCTGAACGCAACGATGAGCAAACCAAGAGCAGAGCAAAGGCTTCGCCCCACTGGTCACTGCTGCGGCGCAGAGCAGCTGGTTTTGGAAAGCAGCACGGAAGCATTGTACGTGTTAACATGCTCCACTTGGGAATGCGAGGCTGGAAAAGCTGCTTTGCAAATTTACTTTTGATTCAGAGCTCTGGGTTTCTCTCTTCCTCGTGTGCTGTTACATTTTGCAAGTGCTCATGCAGCCTGTCCAAGGCAGGGAGATTTTCAGGAACCCCAAGAGTTTCACCAGTTTTAGCACAATGACTATTTGCCGAGGAAATCACCCCAGAAAATTTATTACTTGCTATTCGCTTTCAAAAGTAAGCAGGGCTGGGAAGCACACAGCAGTGCAAACAGCAGCTGGGCTGAGATTTAGTCCTACCCCCAGGTTACTCTTCTTTCCCCAAGACTAATAAGCTACCTGACGGGAGGTGACCTCCCACTGCAAGCAATGCTGCCACGCAAATTCGGCTTGCAGAGGGTTTCCAGAGTAGCTTTAAAAATCCCAACTTTCAGGCCCTGCTCTGCACAGCCCCGAAAGCATCGCACAGGCTCCAGGAAGAGATTCCCTCGCTCATCCCCCATGCTGCGTTATGAGCAGGGCTGTTCCCCTCCCCTTGCAGGAACCGGCCACATGTTCTCCATCTGGGAGCAGATGCCCATGAGCCAATAAGCTCAACTTGGAAAACTAACTGAAAATAGCACAATATTTCTGAGTGCTCTACAGACCGCGGCCGGATGATGGATATTAGTGCTCCAGCAGCACCGGGACGCTGTTTGGCACAGTGCAGCAAAAGCACAGCTAAAAGGGTTCAGGGGAATGAAAATGAGATGGCTGAAGGTGCTGCTGCCTGAGCGTCTGCCCTCTTCCAGATGTTCTTGCCTGCAAGGAAGGAGGGTCTCAGTTGCTGCTAAATCAGTCCCCAAACTGCTGCTGTGCTCAGCCTAGAGTATTGAAGGACACCAGCTCTGTCCCTCCCACATCCCTGAAATCACTGGGGGACATTCTGGTCTCCAAGGTAAAACTGAACAGCCACAGGGCTGCTATGGCTCTGTCAGGCTGTAGTGGCTCCATCATGGCTGTGCTGCCTGTGGACGGCGGCGCGATGGGCCATGCCTCTCGTGCTCCGACACAGGGCAAAGTCCTGGGGAGAAAGGCTGAGACACCACGCAGGGCAGGAACCCTCACTGCCCCGTTGCAGCTCTAACTGCAGCACTGCCGGCACAGGAGTGAGGAGCAGGAGGTCTGGGGTTTGTTCTGGGTGATGCTCTTCCCCACGGGGTCAGGACACAGACAGCTTTTGGGTGCATTTAACCACTCAACAGTGGAAGACAGGAGGTCCAGACAGTGATACATCCAGCCTCAAATCAACCTGGGGTGAGCCATCAAAATGGAATTTGCCAAAAGACAACGCTGTGAGCCCCCAGCTATCTACAGCCAGAGGCACAAAAGACTCAGGATTGCGGCTGGAAGTCAGGCAAATGTCGGTGCTTCCCCTTGGCCAGCGATCACACAACATGTTTTCCAGGCCAAGCAGCATTTTAACCCCATGCCAAGTCTACATGCGTGTTATTTGGGAGAGAAATCACCACTACCAGGAGCCAAAGGGTCCCTTGCACACTGGCATCTCTGCTCCCAGGACCCTTCGTCATTGCCCAACCCAAGGGGCCAGCCCATCCAGGGCGACTCCAACGCCCTGGAAGGATTTTTGTTGCATTTTTAAGTGAACCCAGGGTCTGTGGAGTGCAGGGAAGCCATCCTCCATGGTGCCTGGTAGTGGCTTGAACAGCACTGGATAATGGGCTATCCCCACTGACTCCCCATTGCTGCCTGCCTTCAGCAGCCTCATCTTCCTCAGCCCAGCTGCACAGGAAAGCAACACACCGAGCACCCACAGTGCGATACTCAATTCACTCCCCCCTTTTGGTCTGCAGCCACATCAGGCCCAGCAAAGCCCGGCTGTGGCATGAGGCTGACACCTTGGGAATCAGCACACACCTCTTGGGCTCACAGCAGTGGCGTTTCCAGGATGCTGTCTGTTCGTCTTCCCTACTGTGAGAGGGAGGAAGCTGAGCTTCGTATTTCCCTTTGCTTTCACTCTGTGCACTAGGAGTTTGGAGTTGTCTCCTCATCACTCCCTTGGTGCAATGAAAGTCAGAAGGCTAAAGACAAGGTGGCTGCAGAAGGCCACAGCTGAGTGGCTGTGGGTCCAGCGCTCATGGTGGCCACAGCACCCACGGCCCTATGTTGGTCCTGCTCTGGCAGAGCTGGACAGTCCCAGCTCCCAGCCACAATCTGTCGAATGCTGGTTCCTGCTGGTTTCCTGCTGGTTCTAACACAGCCGGGGACTCAGCTGTCCCCACTCCTGCATAGCAGCTCCCATCTCAGAGCCTGCCAAAATGTCCCGTCCCTGCCCCGCCCCACTCCACTGCCCCCAGGTTTGTTGATGATGCTGTACTCACCCCAGCAAAATCTTCTCCAGCTTCTGAGCCACCAAAGCTGAGAGAAGCCTCAGGATGTGGGAGTGGGCACCTGCGAGGCCAACAGCATGTCCCCCACGGCACCACACTGGGAACTGGCTGGGGAGGGACGCGCTCACCCCATCCAATGGCCCGCAGCGTGTTTCCTGTCAGCGCTGGCTCACCTCAGGGAGCTCCCGCGCCACGGCAATCGATGTGAATTAGCCACTATCTACTGTTCCACTTGTTTGCATCAGCTTGGAAATATAATGCCAAGTCAGAGATAAAGCGAACTGGAAACACCCCGACAGCATCTAACGCTTCCAGCCCGAGGCGTTCGTTAAAGAGATGAGTTTCAACATCGCAGGTCCCAGCCCGAATAGCAGGTTCCTTCGCCTTGCTCCCCAAGCACATCCCTCCCTGCCAGCACCCACATCTCCCCACACCCCGCGCTATGCAAAGGAGGGGCTGCTCTCCCTAGGGTGGGTTTTACAGAGCCCAAACTGTGCCCACACATGAAGGGGTTCCCACCATGCTCGCTGCAAAAGGCTGATAATGTCCTGCCAAGGATGGGGGCCACACAGCCACGCCACGACAAACCAGCTGACCCTGCAGGCTAGAAAAAACACTGGGGTAAACTCTTTTTCCTGTCAATCTGGGCTGGCACAGGACCAAGACATACACCCTATGCCGACATGCGGGAAGCCTGAGAGGACAATGCTGCGCATGGGCATCGGACGTGTGATTTTGAGAAGTGTCTCATCAGTGAGTTATTCTCAGCCCACAGATACGCTGAAAGCTCACACGGCTATAAATAGCCAGCGACAGAGCCGTACCTGAGTTGCAGCTTTGAACATGCTTCACGGCTGCTCGCTGAATCAGGAGAGCCAGGCTGCAGGGACTGGGCAGTGCCGGCACTGGGGACGTTTCAGTCCCACTGAAAAAGCACGGAGGTATGAGCTTCTCAAAAGCTCAGCTTTAGCCAGTCTGGACTTCTAGTACAGCCGATAAGGAGCAGGTTTGGCCAAGACTCTGCACTTCACAAGGGCACTACCGAAGCAGCTCATCTGGCTGCAGGGTCTCATTGCCAGCTTTGTCACACCTGGGGGCACAACCCTGCACAAGATGTGCAGAGGTGGGACATGCAGCAATCCCAGATCCCAACCATGCTGGCACCCAGCAGGGCTGGCACTAAAAATAAAAGCACTTCAGCCTTTTCCTGGTGCTAAAGGTGTGGTGCAGCCCCTCAGCCATGCTGCAGCTATGACACTTCCCCCTCCAGCTCACACACCGCAGGCTTGAGCACCCACAGCACGGCTCTTCCCATTTTCCTGAGTCGCACGAGAACGACCACAACCTCCAGCAGCCTCAATGAGCTAGCTGCAGAGGACCTCAGACACGAGCCATCCTTCCAGCTCACTGAGCAGAAGAGGTTCCCATCCCACAGCCAAACCCAGCCAACCGGCTGGTGAGCCGATGGAGCTGGCGTGGAGCCCAGCCCTCCTGCCACATCACCTGTGGCTGCGAGTCAGGCTTGCAAACTGCCGAGGGAACTGCGGCTTTGTGAGCACGGCACAAAACCCTCAGCTGCAATTCCCTACTGAAAGTCTCCTCCTGGGTCCCTCCTAGCCAGCTCACCATCCCCTCCTCACCTACACTGCTGCTGGGTAAGATCCAGCCTGAGGGAAATGCGAGGACAGAGTCACCCTGCCTTTACATATGCAAAAACAAATTTCAGGATTTGCCATAAATTCCTTCTATAATTTCAGGGGGATGCTTCAGGCCAGATCCCTGAAGGTACATTGGCCAGGGGAGGGCTGCAAAGTGCTCACCTCGATGAGCAGGAGGGCTCTAAGACAGAGATAACAAGGCTGACACGAAATGAAGAGGGATGTGGAGTGAATGAGCATGACTGATGCCTGCGCCAGGTAGTTGTGGAAAGCTCTGTGCTCCCTACAGCACTGGCACGCTCACGTGCTCACGGCGGTGGAGGCATGCAGCCCTGCTGCAGGACACGCCTGTGCTTCGCCGGGCAGTGCAGGGGCACATGTCTGCCCGTGGTCTGCCCATGCAGCACCTCCAGGGAGCTCACACACCGTGCTGGCCCCTGCGCCAGGGCCACGAGGCTCTCGAGCCACCTCCTGCCTGCAAGGCTGCTCCCAGCAGTGAAGAAAACATCCTGCCTGGCCACGCTGTGCTTGTGCTGAGCTCCCCTACATGGATTCCAGCAGCTCCTTCCAGTGGGAGATGAATCTCAGCCTTTCTCCTGAATTAATAAAAAATACATTACTGCCTCAATTGGATAAAACAAATAACAGTGTAATGAATGAAAGAAACACTCAATCGAAACAAAACATAGAAGAAATGGATTAGAGGAAAGACAAGCACATCAACGGGTGTGCTGGGCACTGCTCTTCAGTGTCACACCCGCCTTGACACAGGCACATCTCCATTTGCACAGCTTCTAATCTCAGCCCTGCAATGCAGCATCCCCTGCCTTCCCAACTCCCCTCCGCGCTCGGCTCCCCGGCTCCGAGCTGCAATGCAGCAGCATGGGAAAGCTCTGCTCCCGCTTCGCCCTGCACCCCTCCACCCCACTGCGAGGCAGCGCCGAGCCTTCCCGGCCGGGCTCCTGGCCTCGCACACACTCTGCCTTCCCGAGCTCACCGCCTCCCAGCCGGAGAGCCGGCAATCCCTCCCCTGGTTCCCCCGGGAGAGCCGCTTCAGGCACCCGCAGGAGGAGATGACTCTGCAGGGTAGAGGATAACAGCATTATCGCACCGTTATCTGATCTCCCACACCCTGCATCTCCACGGCTCCCTACTCAAGGTGCGAAGCCTGGAGAGGACAAGGACTGAGCTACCCCCACTCCACCCAGCGAGCAGATCCAGACTCAGCAGCTTCACTACTGGGCTCTAACCGCAGCTGCCAGGAACACACACGGCCCCGGGACGTGGCTGCCACCACGCACGCAGGGTACCAAATGCCACACGCATGGTGGCACAAAGGATGCTCTGGACCGCACAAGTGACTGCACAAATGCCTGACACTGCAGAGCCGGGTGAGCAGCGTGGGCTGACACTGAGACCACAGCCCTGCAGAAAACCGCCTGGTCACCCCACAGCAGGACCATGGCTCAGCTAGGGAAGCTGGGAGCACCCGCTGGCCACAGCAGACGGGCTGGCACTGGAGGCTGGCGTCACTCGCAGGTGACACACCTCAGAGGGTGTACGCTCTGGCTCCGCACTGAGCTGGAACAGATCCTCCCCCGTGCAGTGGGCACAAGCATCAGCCAAATGCTGTCCTTAGATGCTCGAGTAAGAGTGGGCAGGGAGGACCAGGGAAATTGCTGTCTGGCACCACAAGAAGCTGCATAGGAAGGCAAAGAGCTGGTAACCTAAACGGACATAACAGGGTGATGGCAGAGGGGACTCATACTGGGGAGGGGCTGTGGGCAGAGAGACGTGTGTCACAGCATGAGAAACCAAAGACAATGCTGAGGACAGAGGCCATCAGGAAGGGACTCTCCAGAAGGACCTGGAATTGCCACTAATTCCCCAAGTGCCACCCCAGCTGGAAGCACATTGCTCATGAGGCACCGGGACCAGGCAGGACCCATGGGTGTGCTTCTGCAAGATCAAACCATCCCAGGAGCCCTCAGCAGTTGCTCTCAGGGGACAGCAAGGCCTTGAGGGGACATCGCCCAGGCCCCACTGTGGTCACATCCCACCAGCAGATCCCGAAGACTATTTCCAGACCTGCATACAATTTTGCATTCATTTACTTATTTTCTCAGTGGACAAATGTTGGATATGGGGGCAAGGGACAGGCAGGCATTGGGAAAACCCTGTCTGAACAGCAATTTTCAGGCTTTTTGGGGAAGGAATTTGTTTCAGCAGTACATCCCCAAATACCTTTGCCTTCAACTGTTTGCCGTGCCACTTTTCCATGGGTAATTTTGAAAGACAAAACTGGATTATTGGGGTTTTTTAGCACTTTCTGCACTGCCATTATCACTGGAAACGTGGCACATCCCAAACAGCTTCAGCAGAAAGTTCTGGGGCCCTCGGGTCATGTTTGTAGACCTTCTCCCCAGTGACTGCAGCCATCTCAGCCAGAGAGACGAGACACCTTCTACTCACCGTCAGCTCATGAGAGCAGAATGGAAGCAGCAACACGACCATGTACCTCCCCCCTTTCTCCTCACCCCTACCCCAAACACAGGAGTCCAGCTCTGTGGCCAGAAGGACATAAATCCCCACCCCAACGACCTCGTCACACAGGTGCCATCACACAGGGGCCTTAAAAGAGGAATAACGTTAGTGTGACAGCAGTATCAGGACAGCCACCCCACTTTATGAGGCAATAACTCGCTCCCGTCACCGTGAAGAGCTACTTGGTCTCTGACCTCCTTATGGTCTCCTGCCAGGGAGCCTGGCTATTGCTGCACAGTGCTGCAACGGGCCCGTTAGCATTTAATTAAACAGCCAGGAACGCCGTGGGGCTGAGGTGCTCCTTTAAATCCCATACCATGTGCCTGGCCTGCGAGGACGGCCATCAGGAGGGAAGCTCCATCGGAGCTGGGAATGTGCTTGCATAGGACATGTCAGACACCAGCCAAGCATCTTTCCTGCACTGTGGTTTCTTCTTAAAACTGACCACAGCCAGATGCAATGTGAAGCTCCTGCCCTTCAAGGAGCCCACCTTGCCCATACCAGCCCCTTGTCTCTACCCCCCACCACCGACAGGCTGCCAGCACCCACTCTCCAGCCAGCTGCCTGCCTACCCTGCCCGGGGCACTGCCCCGCCTGCGTGTCGGCACCATGAAGGAACCAGGTCTCCACGAGCACATGCTGCCCGCCGAGGACATCCCTGCTGGGCCTCTCAGGGAAGGGTGGCATTGCCCACTCACCACCAGCCGAGGGCTGCAGGAGCGCGACGGGTCATATCCACACCTGTGGAGGCTTGCAGGGCTGCAAAGACTCCTGCAGCGAGCACTTTGGGTAACACCATCTCCCCTGGGATCACACGTGTGTCTGCCTGGGCTCTGGCCCACGCAACACTCGCCACTTATTCGCTTACGTGAATTAGCAGGCACTTAAGAGGCACCATATACAGCATGGATGGCCAAGGAAATGGCTGCAGAAAGGAGCTGCTGGCTCTCGGAGGTGCTCTGGGGAGCTCTAGGTAAGTGCAGCAATCATGCTGGGCACCGCACCCCAGTGCTAACGACCTCGCACGCAGCCCAAATGCACCTCTGCACCTGCACGGTCTCACCCGCCGCTCACGGAGATGGGCACGGCGAGCTCTGCACAGCGAGCTCTTCCACCACGCTGGCCACGCGCCCTCCGTACCCTTCATCCAGTGGCCTGGCACTGGGGTAATTAGCAACCCCAGCTGCCAGCCGGCTTTGATGAGAAGCCTCGGTCTTTGGTTGACGTGAAATGTATAATTTAGATGATGGAAATAGCCTCTACAAAGCACATGTGGTTGCTGTGTCCCAGTGACCCCTCCCATCTTGCATAGACTGCTCTACTTTAAACGTGGTTACTTCTCCAGCAGCTCTACAAAGGCTTCGGTGCCATCAAACAGATGACACAGCAGCAACAACCAAATGAGAGGTAACATTTGGCCACTACTAAATAAACTGTATTTTTGGGCAGCAGAGGCTTGGGAGTGCTTCTGGCAGGAGAAGCACGAGGTGGAGATGAGAACGCAGGTGTGGAGACCAAAGACGCACAAGGTCTCTGCGAGCCATCGTGTCTGGTGGAGCCCAGAGCTTGGGTTAGGCAGAGGCAGCACAGGCTTCTCCACACAGGTCAGCAGTTCAAGGACAACAACATCTGCAGAGGCTGAAAGTCCCTGTGACTGCTGCCTCTTTTTTCCCAGCACAAACCAAGCTTGAGGGTCTTCTCATGCCACTCCGGATAGGGTGTCCTCCAGCAGACATGGCCAGACAGCTCAGGCTGACGCCAAGGGGATCATGATCTTGCCAAAGGGATCCATGAAATTATCAGAGAAACCTTCCTTCCCTCCCAAGCACCTCCTGTAGCAACCAGGAGAAAGCCCCTTTCCTGGCCCTACTCACCAGCCCTAGCAGGGCGTGAAGGCTACTCCCCTGAGCAAGAGGGATCCTGTCCCTTCTGGGTCCATCCCAACCGCAGGAGGAACCTCTCCCTTAAGGATCCAGGTTGTGAAAGGCACCGCTACCCCTGGAGGTGGTTTCATCTGCCTGGATCACACCAGACAACAAGCAAAGGGGTCAGGACCAGAAGCTCAGAATGTGTCCAGGCTCGTCAATCCCCAGCCACGGTTCTGCTGCCTCCACCACTGTCATGCTGCTCCCTCCCCTGCACATCCCCAAGCTCCTGCCAGCACCCCCAGCACACAGGCTGTCAAGGACGTGCCAGGCCATGGTTGGCTTGGTTAAGTAGGTATAGCTCAACGTCACAACCCCCATGAAGGTGAAGTACAGCCCCACGGATGGAAAGCCACGTTTCAGCAGGGTTAAGCTCCCATCCTGTCCACCCCAGGCACTGTCCCCACCCCACACTGGACAACCAGCCCAGAGGCCCCACTGCAAGAAGCCCAGCAGTCCGTCTTGGAAAATTATTTCGGCAAATACACAGAGCAGATGGGTTCAGAGGGTAGATTCAGCAGAGTTTGACCCTCACAGGCCAGGTGACCAAGCCTTCAGATGGTACATGCAGTTCAAAGGGATGCTCAACACCTCCCAAGGTCAAGGTCGGCCCTGGGGCCCTGAAGCAGGCCCTGACACAGGCAGGGGCTAAGCAACCACGCCAGAAACCAAAGCAGATGTTGGGGCACTTTCACAACCCATGGTCTTCCTCGGCGTGTGCACAAGTCCCTGTCCTGCAGTCAGGATCTCTGGCACTCCAGCAACTGCCACAAACCAGGAGTCACTCCCACATGAGCCAGTCCTGCACCGTGGGGGAAGCAGCAAGAATTTCTCTTTGGGGTGCTGAGGAAACCCCTATCTAAGAGCAGAGCGTCACAGGGGGACACTGAGATCCCCCCAGGCACACCAACACCAGATCCATTAGTCCCACAAGTGACAAATCATCCTGCAATCCTGCCCTACTCCCACGGCATCAGGTGTTACCCCAGCATTAGGGCTGAGGATGGATGGCCACAAGCCCAGGCCCCTGCAGCCCCCGCTACAAGGCTGACCTCACACGTCCAGCCTGCTCGCGCCTTGAGCTCACTCCGTGGTTTTCCACGAGCGGCTTGTACAGCCCCAGGGAGCTCCAGGGTGCTCCAGCAGCTGGGGCAGACCCCTGGCAGGGAGAGGATTGGGCAGGGTGCGCCCCACTGCTGCCGCTCCCATGGGTGTGTGTGGCCAGTGATGGGTCTGGGGGCTCCGTGCCTGTGTGCCCAAGCCCCGCACTGGAACTGGGGGCTGCAACACCCTGAAGACTCGTGGAACGGCAGGGAACCAGATTCAGCCAGCAGAGCTTCACAGGCGTCTGACTCCGGCACGTACTCCAGCTCGCTCCACCTCTGCAAACCTCCCCCACAGCCCCCAGCCAGGGCGAATCTCTCCCCTTTCTCCCCACGGCACAGCTCTGCCCACAATGCAGCCAGGAGAAGGCACCCCAAGGCAGCTCGCCAAGTGCCGGCGAAGCTCCTGGCCTCCTAGAAGGGAGCCCCAGGAGGGAACTGGACACACCAGGGCTCCCGGCCCTGCCTGTACCACCACTCCCCCCTGCCACCAACCACCAGCGAGCGCCGGGAGAACCACAGCAGCTGTGCAGAGCTCATTTGCCACCTTCTCACGTCAGTCTGCCAGAGCAGAGCTCTTTGGAGCCGCAAACCCCCCCGTGGCCCTTGTCCAGCCGAGCCCACTGAGCCCACAGGCGCTGCCAGGAGGCAGGAGAGGGTGGGCTCCAGCGGGAAGCAGAGGGCTCCCAAGCTGCTCCCAATTCCTCGAGGTCAGCACACGGCCACGAGGGAAACACGAGGGCTGGACACGCCTGTACTGACACCCAGTGTCGTGCCCACGAGGCGGGCAGCAGGTCCTGAGATCGGGGGCACAGCCAGCACTGGGCGCCAGCGCTCCCTGCCTGGATGAAGACCCACCACACACACAACGAGCTCTCGGCCGCGCAGGCTCCGGGATCAAACCCGTCGGCAGAGCAGGATGCAGGAGCCACAGGCTGAAACCGCCTCACGCGAACCCTGGGGCGGCCTCCCTGGAGGACCCTCCTCGGCCAGAGCCGGAGAGCTGGGAGGAGCTCTGGCCCCGGAGCCTCCTGCCCAGTGCACGGGCAGCAGCGCGGTCCCTACGCACCGACACCTCCACGGCAGCCTCCGGGCCAGAGCGGCCAAGGTCAGCCCCGGAGCGAGACCCCCGAGAGCGGGAAGCGGCTGCGACGCGCGACCGGGCACCGTCCATTGTCTTGGGTGGGGGCAGACACAAGCCGTGACCGAAAAGGCACATGGGGGAGGACAAGCTCGACCGCCACCTGCCATCCCTCGTCGTGAGGGGGCTGGAGCCAAGGCGAGAGGAGGCTGAAAGCGCCTTCCCCTCAGCGAGGCCGACGGCGCCGTGTCCCTCAGCACCCCGGCGCCTTCCCCTCAGCGCCGGGGACGCGGCCGCCGCCTCCAGCGGGTCCCTCCCGCCATTTCCCCATCCCCTGCCGGCGCGACGGCCGCAACTCACCCAGCATCTGGCTGAAGAGGAGCTGCTCCAGGTCGCCCAGCACCGTCACCACCAGCTCAGGGTCCACCTTCAGGTAAGGCTTCTCCTCCGCGCCCGCCGCCACCGCCGGCCCCT
>NW_020799137.1:1439639-1449155 GCF_003259725.1 Athene cunicularia
GGCAGGCAGCCGGGCGGGTGGGTGAAGCCAGCGGGGGTCACGGCCCGAACCCTGCGTGTGGAGCGGCCCTGTCCCGCCTGCCACGGCCCCCACACCCGGCACTGCACACCCGTCCGCCGGGGGGCCAAAACTTCCCCGCTTCAGCGCAAACAGTGCAGGAAGAGCCCAGGGTGGCCCCAGGAGCCCCCCGAGGGACATTGTGGCCCTCAAACCCAGCGGGGCCTCTCCAGTGATCTGGGGGAATTAAGGGGAGGGGGGAGGGAAGAGGGGGAGTGGGATCTGGTTATCATCATTTTTCATTAATTACCCGTCCCTCGGGAGGGGTGAATTAAGTCTATTTGGTGACCTCACGCAGGCTGCCATGGCAACCGCCGGAAAATATTGCATTAGAGCCCATCACTATGCTGCCGCGATAAGGAGCCAGGAGGGCCGGGGGCGGCACAAGCCCCCCATCCCGGCCCCCCGTACCGCAGCATGGCCTCCCCGGGCCATTCAGGGTGCAGCCCACGGTGATGCTGAGAAGCCCCAAAATAACCCGACCTGGATGGGAGAGCAAAGGGTGGCCAAAAAAATAAAAGGTGCCCAAGCCACCCTGCTGCATCCCAGAGCCGCTCTGAGTTCGGGGACTTTTACAGCCCTTATTGAGCTACGAGGCTATTGCCTGGATGCAGGGCACGCTGGGGGGTAAATCTGGAGGAGTCATGTCATTTTGGGGCTGTCAAGGCGACTCCTGGGGCCTCCCAAAGTCCCCTGTCCCCTTTGGCAGGGCCCAACAGAGCCCCACACGGTGCCACGGGTCGGGGTGGAGGCGTGGAGCAAGAAAAAGGATCTGGCCCTTTCCCCGGTACCGAACCAGCTCAGCCTCATCCCAAAACCTCCCAGAAAATCTTCCCGCTCACCACTGGTTTCAGTGCTTCCCAAAATGGGGCTCAGCGCTGAACCCCGTTACCCCTCTGGCTGCAGGGTGGCAGTGCTGGAGCCCCACTGCAAAGCTGGGCTGTGCTGTGAGCCACCACGGCTCTGACCGACTTCTGTCCCTTCAAATCACTCGATGAAGCTCCCAGCTCTTTTTTTTTTTTTTTCCCCTTCCCTGAATATCCCTGGAGCATCCCACCATCCTCCGCTGCCGCTGCCCTGGCAACCGCCACCCCAGCATCTCCTCCAGCAGCCACCCCCCCAGAGCAAATGCCAGAAGGGACTGGGGTGTCCCCAATATTGCAGCAGGGAGCTTGAATTTGGGCTCATTCAGCCCCCGGGAAAGGGGGGGTACCCGCGGTGGGTGCGGGGAGCCAGTGGTGCCGTAGCATCCGCCTCCGCACCAGATCTCTGCCGACTTCTTGGAAATGGGTCATTCCTGGAGCTGGCTGGGACGGAGCCAAACGGGTGATGTCCCGGCGGTGTCACTGGAGGGGACGGTTCCCCGTGCCAGAGCCGCTGCGGGGGATGCTGATGCCCAGGTCAGGCCACGCTGCTGGGTGCAGGGTTTTGGCCATGGGGGTCGCCGCATGCGGCAGCTGCAGCCCTACTGTTCCCAGGGGAGTCAGGGCACCTCCCGCATGGGGTTACCCCAGCCGCCCCACCGACCTCCATCCCCGGCTCCCGTTCTGGCACGGGGCCACATAAGTCTGAGCTCCGGCATGAGCCTCTGCCCTCTGGCACCGTCCCGGCAGCCCCCCAGCAGGACCCCCTCATCCCCAGCAGCCCCCCCCAACTCACTCAGGCCTCCGGCTTTGGGGTCGGGGTCAGGTTCCTCCGCAGGACCAGGGCACTCGTCACCCAGGGCTGTGGCCCTCTTCTCCTCCCAGTCCTCCTGCAGCCTGAGGGCAGAGCGGGGTGAGGGTGGGGGAGCAGGGGTGTGTCGCAGGGTGCAGCCACCTGAGGACCCCCAAAAGATGGAAAAATGGTGCCTTGAGCTCTGCCAGGGTTTGGGGACAATGGTCCCACGGCAGGGAGGGTCCAAGGGCACCCCACTCCCCACTGAGACCACCCCCTGCCCTACACCAGCTCCCATGGGTGCCCCAGGAGCCCTCAGCACCTCAAACCCAATGGGAACCCTCCTTTAGGGGCAGAGCCCCTAGACCCAACCCCACCATTCCCCATGGCCACCCCTGCTGTGCCTGCCTGCCTCCCCCTCTCCCCATGCTCCCCTGTCACCATGTCCCCCTATCCCCATGTCCCCCCCAAGCCCCATGCCCCCAGTCCCCAGGGACTCACCGGTACTGGAAGGGTGCCACGGTGGCGGTGATGGGATGGCTGTGGGGGGGACCTGAGGAGAAGGTGATGGCCCCTGACCCAAACACAGGCCCCCTGCCCTGCGAGCTGCCATGGGGCTCATCCTCCATCCCCTCCATGGCCACCCCACTGCCCTTCCCAGGGGACCCACCTGGTCGCCCCCCACCCCTGCTCTGCACAGTGGGGGCTTTGGGCAGCTCAGTGGGCTCCCCCACCCTGCCTGCCCCTCTCCTCCCACTGCCCACTGCCTCTGGCCACTTCCCGGGGGACACCAAGGGTCTCGCTGGGGCTTTCTGCCCCCCACGGAGGGAGATGCTGGGGCTGCCCTCCCTGCCCTTGGCCAGCTCATGGCCAGTGGCTCTGGCAGCGTCTTTGGGCTTGAGGGTCTTGGGGCTGGGAGCTAGAGCCTTCCCTGACCGGGGGGACAGAGCCCCATGGGGGACAGGGGTCTCCAGCGTGCTTGGGGGGGCCACAGCATGCAGCTTGCCATGAGCCATGGCACGGGGCACCGGGATGGCGGAGGCGTAGTGGCTGCGGCCGGCAGGGTTGATGTTGGCCATCCCGTTCATCCTGATGAGGCGGCTGCCAGCAAGGCTGTGGGGAGAGAGGAGGTTTGAGCAGTGCCTGGCATGGCGAGGGGGTGGGCGTGGGGGGTCACCCACATCCCCTCAACCACACCAGACCTTGGGCTTGGCCCCCACTGACCATAGGTGCTCAATGTGCCCATTCCAGGTGGAGGCCACTGCATCCCACACCCCAGTGTGAGGGGTCACGTGTTGTCCCCAACAGGGATCCAGAGGGCCAGGGCACACATGACAGTGAGGTCCTCCCCCAAGGACCCTGTGTAGCCCCAGCCCCCCAGTTCCCTCGGGCAGGTTCCTGCAGCAAGGCCACACAGGCCTCACCACAGGCAAGACGGGCCCCTCTTGGCCACCCAAAACCTCATAGTTGCCAAAACCACCTCCTGGTCAACTGAGACCATCTCCTGGCCACCCAAGACCATCTCCCAGACACCAGTCTCTTGGCCACCTAAGATCATCTCCTAGTCATCCATCTCCTGATCACCCAAGACCACCTCCCAGTGACATGAGGACCGCTCTGTCACCCCGCTCCTCAGGCCATTACTGATGTCTGAGACCCATCTCTGCTCCCCCATCCCCAGCGTTGCCCTGTGTGATGCCAACAACCCCTTCTCACCATGCTCCTGCTCTCATCTTGCCCCACAGTGACTCTCCCTGGCACCACCACCCAGATAGTGCCCCACATCCCCTCGCCTTGGCATTTTGCTCCATGCAGATGAGGATGAGGACTCACTGTACCACCCCATGCCACCCAAAGCACCCACAGGCACTCAAGGCCATCTTTGCTGCCACTGGTGACAGGGACATCAGCATGGTCACAGTGAGTGGAGAAGTTCATCCCTCCTGCAGGCAGAGCAGAGCTCAGCAAGAGAATCAACAATGGAGCAAAGCTCCATCTCCAACCACCTCCCAGCTGCAACCCTCTGGGAAAAAAACTTTCAAAACTCAAAAGTTGTCTCCAGGGGATGGAGTGGTCTCCAGAAAGATGAGGAGATGTGGCTCCATGGGCACCTGTGCCAACCTCTGCTCCCTCGCTCTGGTACAGCTGCAGTGAACCAAAAGGCAAACAGACACCAGGTGCCACAAATCTCCCAGGACACACATTTTGCAGGTCACTCCAGCACGGTTCCGCTCAGCCTCCTTGAAGAAAAACCTCTGGGGAGAGGAGCAGAAGCTTTTTGGGGTTCTGTAGCATCCAGGTCAGCCCCCTGCAGTCCCCATCACCCCCAGGGGGGTTTCTCTCCCCGGCGCTGGCTTCAGGCCGGGTGGGTGCAGCGAGCACAAGTGGGGCTTTGTGCAGCCGCCCCAGCGAGCGCTTCGGGGCTGCTCTGGAGCCGAACGCAGCCGTTCCCAGCAGGCTGGGGGGATGCTGCCACCCAGGTATGGGGCCGCACACAAGCTGCTCTGTTTGCAGCCCGGGACCAGCATCCTGGCTGCCTTTCAAACCACCCGGCTGAGACAGAGCTTCTCCGGAGCTGGAGGAGGTTTCTTGGCAAGCTGTGGGGTGAAGGGGGATGGCACCCACCACCCACTGCATCTCCTGGCGGAGGGTGTTGCATAAGCAAGATCCAAAAATGCCCCAAACGGCCCGATTTTGCCTCTTCCCCAACCTACAGCTGCCCTGGGCCCTGCTCCCCTCAGGCTTTTGGGGCAGCTGTAAGGACCCAGCCTTGCCCAACATCCCCCACAGCGAGTCCCCAGGGGTGGCCACATCCCTGCCACAGGCAGTGCTCAAGTAAACACAACCAAATTCCCTTCTGCCAGACCCACATGAGCTGGATCACTTGATCAACAGAGCTGCAGGTCACGGGGAAAAGGGCTGATGCAGTGGCAAGATCTCAGCATCACAGCACCAACTCCAGTGCCAGTCAGGAGCTACAGAGGTCTTTTCAAGGCAATTTTAATTAAGGGCAGAAGGGAACCAACACACACAGCTCTGGGCTTGCTCTTGCTGAAGCCTCTGAAATGGCTGGAGAGGTTTTCTCTCTCCCTACATCCTGGATCAGACGTCTCTGCCTCCCCTCTCCAAGGCCGTGGCCCCGAGTCATGGCACCGGTAGAAGGAGGAAGCCCCAGGACAAGGCATTTGGGGGTGTCTGGGACTGATCCGTCCCCACGCCGCTGCGTGGGGTGAAATGGAGATGGGCGCTGGGTCTCTGCCACCCCCGCGCTGGCAAATAGGTCTGGATCTGGCCCCGGTGGGCAACCCCAGGCGCCCGTGAGGGCCCTGTGCTGGCACCAGTCTGCACCCAAGGGTGCTGAGGGCAGGCGGCAGGAGCCAGGCAGGGGCCTGCAGGGCTTTCCCTGCACCCGTGGGATTTCCTTGCACCCACAAGGGTTGCTCCTGGGAGCACGGTGGTGAGGGCTCAGCACCCAGCACCAGCCAGGAGGTGGAGACCAGCACATCCCCATGGGCACAATGCTCCCAACGCCGCTTTGCAGCCCAACCTGCAGCAAATAGCAGCAGCAACCAGCTCCCCTCAACCCTTCAGCCTTTTTCCAGGTTGTGCCCCACAACTCACACTTACAAACCCCAATTCTGAACTTTTTTCACTCTTGAACTCAGCCCCTTGCCCCAGGAGCGCTGTGTCTGGGGCCAGAGCTGTTCATGGCCTTGAGCTGCAAAACACCTTGTGCAAATACTGATGGGGGTCGACCTTCCTCCCCATAAGTGCAAAGATGCCCAGGGTGGGGCCATGAGCCAGCGAACCTCTGGCCTTGCAGACACGAGTGGTTAAACCACCAGCCACAACTCACCAATTTCACCCTTGAGGTCCCTTGCACGAGCATCTTGAGCTCCAGGGGCTGCTGCTGGCAGGTTTTCCCCTAACACGGAGGGAGATCATCTGCCACTGCCTCCATAAAGCTGGTCTTGAGCTCCTCTTAACTAACTCAGAGGCAAGAAAGAAATCATCTGGGTTTATGCTACGACCTTACCTTCGCTATCACCTTCTGAGAGTTGCCAGCATGCAACACCCCTCTGGTCCTGACTGATCACCAGACACATGGCATTGGGGCTGTAACCAGGTTTTATAGATTTTTTTTTCTCAGTTTATTCGCTTTGGACTTCCTTCTCATGGACACAACTTCCATTTCTTCTCTCTGAGCCCACCAGCAGCCACTTCGCTGCAATGCCACGGCTGCAGCAGAAGCCAAAGCTGCCACGTTGGCCACAAGAAAATCAATCCTCCTCTTGTGCTTGCAGGGCTGAGGTTTTCCAGGAGATGCCAACACCTACTGTGAGCCAGGCTCTGAGCCGTCCCCTCCCCGCAGCACACGCCTTGGGAGTCTCAGAGGACACCCATTGCTTCGCTGCACCCGGCATGGGTGACCCCTCCTCCTGGGTGACGTGGGGGCTTCCCTGGGGCTGGGTAAGGGGAGATGTGTGCGGCCCTGCTCCCCCAGGCTGTAACACCAGCCAAAGCCTCGGGCTGGGGTCCTGCACCCAGAGATGTCATTAAAGGGATAAACCAGAGCAATTTCCACCAAGTCCCTGTTTCCCCCATCAGCCTCAGCAGGAGCTGCTCCTGTGCCAAGCAGCCCTCCTACTCATCCCATCATTTTAGTAACGAGCACAAACTAGAACCATTCCTGGGAGAGATTCAGCCCATTCTTCTTCCAAATTCTTCATTTGCCTCCAGATTGATTTTTACCTCACCCAAACTCTGCCCTCAGGGAGCAGATCCCCCCTGGCTTGTGCCCCACGTGCTGCAGTGGCAGGGGAGCAGGTGAACGCCATGTCACGCTGTGTCACACTGGCGTCCTGCCGCCGCTTTGCCCAGCTAAAGCAGGTTACGGCTTGACCTAGATAGACAGAGGCAGCTCCTCTGCAATTAGCTCGAAAGGGAAATGACTTTCTCCCTTAATCCAACCTGGCCACAGGATCTCTGTGTGTCTCTCTCTCGGGTACTGGCTGCTGCTCACCCTCTGGGCAACATGAGCACAAGAACCTTGCACCTGATGTTTTAATTCTGGGACTTCCAGCTGCCAGATGAGTTTTTGACCCTGTCAACTCCCCATGTAAAAACTTGGGATCACTGGGTCTGGTGCTGGTGGAAGGCAGCAAATGCACACAAGGTATTTTAGCACAGGGAATACTTTGGAGAAGTCACAGCAGTGCTGAAGGCAGCAGAGCCCTGCCTGGGCACCAGGGCTGAGCCTCCTTGGGCAGTGAGAGATGCTCATCTCCTGGTCAGGGGGAGGATGCTCATCCCAGCTACCTCTAGAGCTCAGGTCTGGAGCTCTGGGCCAGTATCTACTGCCTCCAGAACTGAACTTGACCTTTCCCTGAATTAAAGACGTTTAAACCTGGAGACGAGGTGGTTTCTGATCCCTTTGAATGATGCCATCCACAGAGACATGGGGTTCGCACTGAATGAAAATGAAACAGCCTTGGCTGAGCCATGTCCTTCATCCCAGGACAAACACAACCCAGCACATCCCTGAAGGCATCTCCTTCAAAGTGGCATCTGCTGTGCTCGGAGCTCAAGCTACTTCCTCAGCCTGGTGCCCAAATGCATCTCACACGTGCAATTTTGGCAGCCAGAAATTAATACAGGGACCTGGAGGCCAAGTCTCATTTCATGTCCCCATTTTGCACGTGAGTGGTCACCGAAGCATCCCTGGCATCAAAGCAGATCCACTCTGGAGCCTTCTCTCACCAGAGCAGAGCTGGGAATAGTGGCTCCCATGGCTCTGGGTCCCCCCGGCCCCGCAGGGGCTGCGCCACTCCCGGCTCTGTGCTGGGGCTATGCTGAGCGCCCGGAGCCCCTGGAGGGATCCAACCTCCAGCTCTCCCACGGTCTTGAGAGGACAGCTAACAGCTCTGCAAGCGTTTTGCTCTGTTCCTGAAGTGTTTTGGGGTGACTTTTACAAACCAGATAATATTCACTTCTCTTATCTCTCGCAGCTGCGAAATCCCTGCTGGGGATGAAACTTTGTCCTGCACCCCTGAGATAATAGTGGCAGGAGTCTGAGCATGAACACTTAGTGATGCAAAAAGTTATTAAACCCTTCAGCCTCCGCTGGCGCCTTGCTGCTGCTCCATGCCTCAGTTTCCCCACCCTGACACAGCCTCTGCTAGGGTGAGAGAGCTGAAATCAGACTGATAAATAGGAATCAAGGAGGATGGATCTTTCCCTCGGTGTGTGGGGCTGCAGAGCAGCTCCATGAACTGGGAGCCAACCTGGAGACACCCATGGGGCCAGCAGCAGGGGGGTGGGGGGCTGGCGCTGGATGTCCCTGGGGAGGTGCTTGGGGGCTGCAAAGCATCCTCAGTGTCTAAGGGTGAGGAGGGAGGGGGGCAGCCCAGGGGTGAACCCCCATGTGTGACTGGCCCGAGGAGCTGAGACCTTGCCAAGGGGCAGACCCTGGTGCCATGACACCCCTCGAAGCTGCCACGTGCACCTCACAGCCCTGCGCAGGATCCGGCCCCGAGCTGCCTTCAGGGATGGCTCTGCTCCAGCGCGGCCTCCTGCCCGGCACGCTCGGGAAGGATGACAAAGAAAAGGCTCCTTGTAACACAAGGGACATAAAACTTTCCTAAGAGAAACAGAGGGAGCAGGGGCAGGAAGGAGCCTTCGGAGAAGAACAAGCTGCCGATTCAGCCGCCAGCCCCGTCTCCCCGGCCCCCGCACCCTGGCCGAGCCCTGGCCTGCTCCCAGCCAGTGTCACCGCCTGGGACATTGCCACCACCCGCACTGCCGGGGCCTCGGGCTGGGTCCTTCCACGGGGAAGGTCTCGCCGCTCTCCTCTCCCTGCCCCTCCGGAGGGGCAATGCTGCGGCTGCCTGGTTCGACGGCCCAGGCTGGGCGCAGGCAGGTGGTTCCCCTGGGCACAGGCAGCAGCTGGGCAAGCGGGTGGGCGAGAAGACGCGGGCAGGCGCAGCTCTGCCTGCCCCGGCTGGCTGCTTCCCCACAGCACGATGCCGGGGGGCGCTGGGAGTTGCTGAGATGAGCTGCGGGCTGGGACGGGCGGAGAAGGACAGAAACCGCCTGTTGTCAGAGCAGAGATGCCCAGCCCTGTAGCCACAGCACTAATCTCTGCTTTAGCCACTCCATGGCAATCCCATTAAGCATTTAGCCTACTTTAATAAAACCTTGCTCTGAGCAAAGTTTTGCTCTCAGCTGGACCGACAGCAGCAGTCTCTGCCACCAAAAGCCCCACATGTGGCAGTGAAACAGAGCTCTGCCTAGGCTGGACTTTGTCTGGCACAAATCCTGCTGTGGGGATGAGGATGGATGCTCCGGGGCTGGGACAGAGCCCGGGAGCCCTGCAAGGGTCAGTGTGAGGGTCAGTGTGAGGGTCTGTGTGAGGGTCTGTGTGAGGGTCTATGAGGATCATTGTGAGGGTCAGTGTGAAGGTCTGAGAGTCAGTCTGAAGGTCAGTGTGAGGGTCTATGAGGGTCAGTGTGAGGGTCAGTGTGAGGGTTTGAGGGTCAGTGTGAGGGTCTCCATGAGGCGCCCCGATGCCGAAGGCCTCTCCCTGGCCACAGCATCTGGAACATCTCGGCTCCTGGTGCCATGGGCCACGCGGCCCCATGGCCCTTCCCTGTCCCACCACCCCGTCCCCACCTCTCAGGCCTGTCCCTGAGGCCATTACTGCCTGTGACATCCCCTGAGCCTAGCGGGGCACGGGGGGGATGGGGGGCTCGGGACAGCGGTGTCCCTTCCGCCGGGCAGGACCCCCCGTGGGGGCGCATCGGG
>NW_020799137.1:1449205-1454890 GCF_003259725.1 Athene cunicularia
ACCCTCGAGCAGATCAACACTCCCACCCAGCTGGGTGTCATCCACAAACTGACTGAGGGTGCACCCAATCCCCTCATCTAGATCCTCAGATCTTTTCCCGTCCGTCCCGGGCAGTGCATCCCTGGTACCCCCAGCACTCACTGATGAGCCCCTCGCTGCCGGTCCAACACTCAGTTCTCCAAGCCCACAAACAGGCACAGTGAGGTCTTTGGGCTATACAAAAAAGTCATTTTTTCCACCAAAGAAGGTTAAGGATTTAAAAAGCGCTGCAGGGAGTGTGAGGTGGGTAACACAGGTGATGCAGCAAAGGGCTGGGTGTAACATGGTCCAAAGCAGGAGCTGCCCCCTGAGGGCAGAGACACAGAGCCTGGGGTGGGGACGTGCCATCACTGTGTCCCTCCCCGCAAAGCAGCTGAGCTGCTGCCAGGACATTTTTAGATGCCAGATCTGCTTTGGGTGATGAACCATGTGAGGGAAAGTCAAGTCATGGCTCCAATTCCCAACTGAACCCCCCAGTCACCCCTGGTATGGAACATACCCACCAAGAGCAAAACTTCCCTGGCTGGTCTTACCTGGGCAAGTGGGACAAATCTCCCCTCGACCAGATAATCCCTCGCATAATAAATAAATCCACCGCTCTCGCAGCCAAGGCTCTTCCCAGCTGCATTCGCACTGAGAGCCCTCACGCCTGGTTGTACCCCAAGGGGTCTTCCCTTGGGACAACCAGGGATTTGCAACGGAAAGCAAAAGCCATGGGGATCCCTTAATGGGATGAGTGGATTTTTCAGTGAGCTGCAAATCTGCAGCGGCTGTTGGCAAATACCTCCCTGCGCGGGACTTGGGGGGCTGCAGGGGTTGCACTCCAAGCGTGAGCGGCTGCCTGACGCTGCCAGACTCAAGTGACACGTGGCCCAGAGGGAGACACATGCCCTGGGGTTTATCAGAATGACCCTAAGTGTGTCCCTGATGCCACTGACCGCAAAGAGCTGAGGACTGCCACTTACACATGTGCCTGGAAGAGACAGGCGGGGGCTGGCAATGACCCCCTCGACCCCAGCACCTTCCCATCAGCCCCAGAGCAGGCAGCAGCTCCTGTCCCACCACCCTCTTACACCCGAAATGAAACCTCTTGCTTCCAAGGGATGCAGCTAACGGAGCCACCGTGGGTCCATCACGCCCGGAGGGTGCCTGGCTTTCCCCAAGCAGAGCCCGAGCATCCCTCGAGCATGCCTTGAGCATGCCTTGAACACCGACCTGCCCGCAGCGAGCAGCCCGTGCGAGGATGGCAGCTCTCCTGCCTTCCCGCTTGCCCACCCTGCGGTGTATATCCCCCTGCCATGGACGCCCCGGCAGGGAGCCGAGGGGCCAGCAGCGAGGGAGGGCACAGACCCCAGCGGGCGAGGGCCAGGGGAGGAGAGGGGGAAGGGGTGGAGGAGAAGCCGTGATTTATCGCCCGGCCCTGAGCAGGGGGAGTTTCCGCTGCCGGAGGTGACGCTGTGTGGCCGCATCCGCACAGGCCCCGTGGGGTGGGATGAGGATGGGGGACGAGCACAAACCCGGTTCCTCCAGCTCCCACCTCTGGTCCTCCGCGGGAGTGAGAGAACCCAGAGAACCCAGGCAAATACCAGGGGGCGTTAACTCAAGCACCGGCTCCCACCCCAAAGCCGCTCCCCCCAGCACAGTCAAGACCTCCGGAGCCCCATTCCCACACCCCAGCAGTGAGAGGATGCCAGGCCACCACTGCCCCTGCCCCAGCTGCCTGGGGGCTTGTCCCCACCTGTCCCCTCCCTGTGCGATGCCTTGGGGTACGCCAGCCCCTGGTGCCTGCAGGGCAGCACCCGGGCTCCTGGCTTCATCCCCCATGACCGACCCCTGCCCTGGTGCACAGCTGGCGTGAAAGGCATCTCCCGCAGCAGGGGCACGGCTGAGTCCAGCCCCAACCGTGGGAGCCGCAACATAAATCACGGCGGGTTAAAGCACCGGTGAGTGCCGGGGGGTGACGCTCCCACGTTTACATGGGGACACATGGTGACCGCAGGTGGAAACAGAGCAGGAGCCAGGGTGGCACCAGGACATTCAGTCGAGCCTTTCTGTGACAGGGGTTTGCAAGATGTGACCCAGTGATGAAGCAACGTGCAGCCACTGCAGGTGCTCACGGGAACCCTGTGCTGAATTGGGGTGACCCAGAGCCCTGTCCTGGGGGACAGCGATGGTGCTACAGGTAGTTTGGGGGCTGTGCTAGGATGGGGCATTGACCAGACAGGTTTGGAGCAGCACTAGGGGGACCAAGTCCCACAGCCAGAGGCAGCTTCACCCCAGCTCCTGCCCCCCACATCCCCCCCAACCCCCTGGGACGCAGCAAGGCTCCAAACTCCCCCTCATGCTGCTCAGCCGGGACCTCTCCTCCCAGTTAACAAAAATCCTGCTTTCTCCAATTATTGTCAATCCCGTGATGGTATCAGTGGGTGCTGACTGCCAGCGGCTCCTCCACCCCCTCTCCCCCTGAGCATCCCCTAACCCAGGCAGTTAATCCAGTGGCAGTGCTCGATGCCCATGACACTGCCCAGACCCCGCAGCGTGGCCAGCACAGAGCTCATTAGAGGTCACCAGAAAAGCCATCGGAGCCTGCTGGGACAGACTGGTGGCTGATCTGTCATCTGGAAGCACTTGAAGAGGACCCACAAGTGTTGGCAATTTGGCACCCGCCTGCAGCCTGTGCCTCAGTTTCCCCATGAGCTGACATCAGTCTCATCACCTCCTATGGCCACCAACTGCCCCAGCAGGTCCCAACTCCCCAGAGCACATTTCTGGTGACTGGCACTCCTCTGGGCTTGGTTAGGGCTTGGGGACCGACCCTGCCCAGTGGGGACAGGCTGGTGGCATGAGTTGGGGTTTCCCTGGGGACACACGGGATGGCCGGCAGAGCCAGCGTGGTCCCAGCTACCTCATCCTTGAGGACCCATCCCTGTCACTGCCTGGCTCTCCCCCTTGCATGCAGTACAAAGGGCTGTGGGAGCACAGAGGGTGCTGTCCCCCGCCACCACCCAATGGACATCCCAGCCAGGTGACCAGGGACTGTCACCATTTGCCAGCAGCGGGGTCACATGGTGGTGGGAATAGACGCTGAGGACTCCCATCCCATACTGGTGTTCCCATCCCAGGCTGATGTCCCCATCCTGTGTTGGTGTCCCCATCCCATACTGGTGTTCCCACCCCTGGCTGATGTCCTGATCCCATGCTGGTGTCCTGATCCCAGCAGACATCCCCACCACCAGTTGATGCCCCCCTGTCACTTTGCTGGTGCTGGAGCTTGCCGGAGCTCCCCAGGGAGTGGGTGCAGGTGAGGGCACGTCTCACCGGATCAGTGAACAAAAGTGACTCTGCGAAGGGTCACAGGCACTGCCGGGCACCCCCCTCCCCACAGCACCAACTCCAGCTCTCCCAGCTCCGCACGGATCCTGGTCCAGCCAGGGAGGAGCAACGTGGTCCCAGGTCCTCGCCTGCTGGGTGCCAAGGCCGGTGGCACTGGGGAGAGGACAGGGTGCCTGAGCCAGGTGGCACCACGTCCTGTCCCCACGACAGCTCCAGCCAGGCCCAGCAGTGGTTGGTGGCTCAGCCTGGGGGTCCTGGGGGCTGCAGTGGCCCCACGGGGATCAGGGGTCCAGCCAGCCCCAGGCTCAGTGGCTGCACCCCGAGCACCAGCTCAGGGGGGTCACCTCCCCCCCCGTCTGCCTGTGACCCAGGGACCGTGTCCTCCCCCCGGGGCCGGGGCCCCGCTCCCGTCCGCAGCCGGAAACACCTTTTTCCTGTCCATGGGGCTGCAGCATGGCGGGGGGGTGAGCAGGAAGAAACCTCGTGTCTCGGCGGGTTATTTATAACCTGCTGCCAGCGAGGCTGCCGGATCAGCCCGCAGCGTCCCCACTTGCACCCCGAGTCCTGCTCCAGCCCCTGCCAGCCCCATTCCTCACCCCATCCCTCTCGCCATCCTTGTCTCTGTCCCTGTGTCTGTCCTCATCCCCACTGTCCTCCCCATCCCATCCCAACCCATCCCATCCCATCCTATCCCCAGCCCTCTCCCTGTCCCTATACACCAAGACTCAGCCTGGAGACCCCCTTAGCAGAAGGAGATGGCCCAAATCCTGCCCTGGGGACATCATTCCCCTCCCAACCACCACCAGAGCTCACCCAGCACCATGCTCCTCATCCCACCCTGTCTCCCCCCATTCAGACCCACCCTGGCCCCTTGGGAACAGGTTCCCTGTGCCAGGGACAGGTGACAGGGCCAGATCCAGCCCGTGTCCGTGTCCCAGGAACCTTTTGTCCCATCCAGTCCCAGGAAAACATTGGGGGTAAACTGAGGCATGGAGCTGGCAGGGTGAGGAGGGCACTGGGGTGGGCACAGGCTGTGAGCTGGATGAGGGGAGCTGCAGGGGGATGTGCGGGCAGAGCAGGCAGCTCTCGCCCACCCATAGAGGCCGCGGGCAGCCCTGCGCCCCACGGCACTGCACGGGCAGTTACTCAGCGCCTGCAAAATGACTCAGCCAGGATCCGGCCAGGCCAGCTGGGACTTCCTGACTCAGCTTCCCCGGCTGCAAAACTGGGGGGATCCAACCCCACCTTTCAACAACACAGACACCAACATCCTCCGCTGGGGATTGCAGGGAGCTCCCCCCGTCCCTGTGACCCCTCCTGGGTACACCTGGACACTCTCCAGCACCAGGGATGACAGCAGGAGCGGCTACTGCAAAGCCCTGGGGAGCTCAGGCAGCACCCCAGCAGCCGTGGGCAAACCCTGCCCGCGTGGGGGCATGCGCTTGCCCGCTTGGGGCTGGCCAGGGCATCCGGCGGGGACGGCTGTGGGACCGGCAGCCCGGCACACCCAGGCTCCCTGGCTTTCCTCCCAGTTGTTTTTTTCCTAGGTGAAATCCAGGAAAACAGGAGTCCCGGCACATACACGCTGCAGGTCTTCACGGCTTCCCTCCTGAGGGGTGGTGGCACTTTAATGTCCCACGGGGGACACGGCCCGTGCAGGAGTCACCTCTGCTTTCCCCCTGTGCCATCGCGAAACCCGGCTGTGACGCTGCCAGCTCCTCAGGAGCCATCCCGCGTGGAGCCTGGGGACGCTCTGCCACCACAGGGATGCCCGGGCACCCTGGCCAGTGAGCCCCTAGGTGGGGTGGCCGGGGTGGCCGAGCATCCCTGGGGTGGCCAAGCATCCCCGGAGGGGCCAAGTATCCCCGGGGGGGGGCAAGTATCACCAGGGGGGCCAAGCACCCAGCAGGGAGAAGACATCAGGCTCCTGGCCCCTTCGCTATTGGTGAAAACATTTTACAAAAAGGCAAAGTCCCCACTGCCCTCCCTGCTGTCCCCATGCCAGCTCTCTGGAGAAGCCCTCCCCATTTCGGCAGCCCTCGTGCCTCAGTTTCCCCTCTGTGGACACTGCTGTCCCCCGCAGGGGCTGGTCTGGGGAGGCAAGGCAGGAGCAGGCAGCACCGGCACCTGCCTCCAGCACCGTGGTGGCTTCCCGCAGCCCCCCTCTGCCGTGGCTGGGGACCCCCACTTGGGGCAGGGGACACCGGGGGGCACAGGGGAGGGGACATGCCCCAAGTGCCAGGCGGCACCAGCCCCCCAAGCCGCTGCCTGTCACCCCCCGTCCCCGTCAACTGCCCGCCATGTCGCCGCTGG
>NW_020799137.1:1458093-1463590 GCF_003259725.1 Athene cunicularia
GGAGCTGGGGCAGGGTCTGGAGCACAGGTCTGCTGGGGAGCGGCTGGGGGAACTGGGGGGGTTCAGTCTGGAGAAGAGGAGGCTGAGGGGAGACCTCCTGGCCCTCGGCAACTCCCTGCCAGGAGGGGGCAGAGAGGGGGGATGAGTCTCTGGAGCCAAGGCCCCAGCGCCAGGCCCCGAGGGAATGGCCTCAAGCTGCCCAGGGCAGGGTCAGGCTGGCTCTGAGGAAGGATTTCTGTGCAGAAGGGGCTGTTGGGCGTTGGAATGGGCTGCCCAGAGCAGGGGGGGAGTCCCCGGGATCCCTGGGGGGGTTGAAGAGTCGGGCTGAGCCAGCGCTGAGGGATCTGGGGGAGTTGGGAATGCTCAGTGTGTGGTTCATGGTTGGACTGGAGGAGCTTCAAGGGCTTTTCCAACCAAGAGGATTCTCTGATTCTGTAAGAAACCTCTCACTAACCGAGGCGGGGGTTGCTGCACCTCTCTGTGACTCCACCATCCCGATACCTCGTTTATCAATGTCCCCCTCTCCCAGCTCATAAGTGAACGCTGTTTCCCTCCCATAGCAGCACCCGTTGTGCTCTAAGCCCTCTGAGGTCTGCTCGGGGTCTCCGACCACCTCCTGCTTGTCTCTGCCCAGGTTCAGCCTACACCTGTCTGGAGGCTGCCACAGGCAGGGCCCTGCTGCGCCAGCACATGGACAACACCGGGGAGGACCATCCGCTCAACAAGCTGCGCGTGGTCATCGAGCCAGGTCGGGGGGGGCAGCGGGGGCAGGTGAAGGGTGGTGGTGTGGGGGAGAGGCCCTGCTGCTGGGGTGTTCACAGCTTGCAGTAAAACTGGCGCTGGTGGTGGGACCTGAGCAAGACGATGCCTCGAGGAGGGGTGCGACAGGCTTGCACCCGGTGCAGAAAGTGGAAATCTTGGCACACGTGAGGGCCCTTTTGTTTTGCAGATGGGCAGATGATTTCTGAGCCTTTTCTGTTTCTCTAGGTGTTAATCCGGATGACACATACAACGAAACACCCTACGAGAAGGGCTACTGCTTTGTGAGCTACTTGGCCCATCTGGTCGGGGACCAGAACAAGTTTGATGCCTTCCTGCAGGTGGGTACGAGGAGGAACCAGCCGGAGGTGCCGAGTCGTACAGAACCTTGCGGTGGGAGGCTGGAGCACTGGGCGACTGGGAAGGGCAGGCTGGGGAGAGGAACAGGAGGTGGGAAACGGAGATGGGGAATGAAATGGAGCACGCGGAGGGTTAGGCAGTACTGCCAGGGCTGAGTGTGTGTGGCATCACACCCCGGCTGTCCCCGCAGGCCTATGTGAACCGGTTCAAGTTCCAGAGCATCACAGCGGACGACACCCTTGGTTTCTTCCTGGAGTACTTCCCGGAGCTGAAGGAAAAGGGTGTGGAGTCCATCCCAGGTCAGCACAGCACCTGCCAGGCCAGGGAACCAGCACCCTGCCGTCATTGGAGCCATCCCGTGCCCTCTGCAGACCCTATGCACGTTGGTTTGTGTGTTTTATGGAGACAGCTGCTGCTGCTGCTACTGGCCTCGGCTCCACTGGAGGAGGCACAGCACTGGCTGGCCTGGCTCAGGCTCTAACCTGGGCTCAGCCTGACTCTCCACACAAATCCAGTCTGTGCTCTGCGCTCGGGTGCTGATTGAGGGGGTTTCCCCACAGACAGCTGAGCCTGGTGGGGAGCACCAGGGTGTGAGTGTTTTGCGGGTGGAGCTGCTGGCAAGTGCTGGGGCTGGGCTCAGCTTGGCCTTGCTGTGGTGATCCTGGCTTGGCAGGAGCTTCCCATGCTGGAGCTGGGTTATCTCGGGCAGCAGTGGGGCTGGTACCACACAGGCACACGCCAAGCCCAGGGGGCTCAACAGCCTCACCCCATGAGTCACTGCTGCTTGTTGCCATCCCTGGGCAGGTTTGCGGGTGCTGGGGGGCCCTTGTAGCTGGCAGCGGGATGTCTGGGTATCAGCACCTGGTGTGGGGTCCAAGGCCAGTCCCAGCTCCCCCTCCCTTCCTTGCTGCAGGCTTCGAGTTTGACCGCTGGCTGAACACGCCGGGCTGGCCCCCCTATCTGCCCGACCTCTCTCCGGGGGAGCAGCTGATGAAGCCGGCGGATGAGCTGGCAGAGCTCTGGGCTGCTGACACCTTGAACATGGAAGCGATCGAAGCTGTGGACATCATGGCCTGGAGGACCTACCAGCTGGTCTACTTCCTGGATCAGGTCCTGCAGAAATCCCCCCTGCCAGAAGGTGAGGGCCAGGTCACCCCCCAGTGCCCAGAGGAGACACGGGGACGGGCCCGGCCCAGACAGTGGCAGGGATCAGTGAGATCAGGGGTGCGTGGCCGGCAGTGCCGCTCCCGGTGCCTGGGAACCCTCAGTCGGTGCAGTGGGGGGCAGAGAGCCGGGGCAGCGTGTCCCCAGCCGTCTGGGACATAGACAGTAGCAAGGAGGAGCCCTGCGAGCCCCAGGTGGGCTCTGCTGGGCTGTCGCCTCCCCATCTCAGCTCAGCTCCCCTTGCACTCTTTGCTGAGGGCCCTCCCCACCCCTCGCGCTGGCTCCCCGAGCCGCTGGGCGTGTGGCCCTGCAGGGCTACCTGGCCCCAGGAAGCCCAAGATGGGCACTCTCCTGCCTGGAGCCAGCGAGCACCTGGGGGGCTCCCAGAGCTGGGGTGCTGGGAGGGTCGCAGGGGCTGGGATGGGCTCGCAGGGTCCCCTCGGAGCAGGGCTGGGAGGTGGGGGCAGAGCCCCCGGGGGGATGGTGACAAGCCCCCTCTCACAGGCAATGTGGAAAGGCTGAGCAAGATGTACCCGAAGATTTCCAAGGCCCAGAACGCCGAGCTGCGACTGCGCTGGTGCCAGATTGTCCTCAAGAACAACCTTGAGGCTGAGTACAGCAAGGTCAAGGACTTCCTCCACAGCCAGGTTTGTCCCTGGGCAGCGGTGGCTGTGCCCAGGGGGAGGGATGGGCACAGGACACAGGCCCTTCAGTGCCAGAGAGCAGCTCCTGCTCCTGATAGACCCACAGGATGGGTTGGGTTGGAAGGGACCTTAAAGACCATCCAGTCCCACCCCCCTGCCCCGGGCAGGGCCACCTTCCACTAGCCCAGGTTGCCCAAAGCCCCGTCCAACCTGGCCTGGAACCCTTCCAGGGAGGGGGCAGCCACAGCTTCTCTGGGCAACCTGTGCCAGGGCCTCACCCCCCTCAGAGGGGAGAATTTCTTCCTTACGTCTAATCTAAATCTCCCCTCTGTCAGTTTAAAGCCGTTACCCCTCATCCTATCCCTACACCCTGATCCAGAGTCCCTCCCCCCTTTCCCGCAGCCCCTTTCAGCCCTGGGGGGGCCGCTCTAAGGTCTCCCTGGAGCCTTCTCTTCTCCAGCTGAACCCCCCAACTCTGTCAGCCTGTCCTCACAGGGGGGGCTCCAGCCCCCGAGCATCTTCATGGCCTCCTCTGTGCCCACTCGAGCAGGTCTGTGTCCTTCTGATGTTGGTGCCCCCAGAGCTGGACCCAGCACTGCAGGGGGGTCTGACGAGAGCGGAGCAGAATCCCCCTCCCGGCCCTGCTGCCCACACTGCTCGGTGCAGCCCAGGATACAGTCAGCTTTCTGGGCTGTGGGCATCGCCAGCTCATGTCCAATTTATCACCCACCAGTACCCCAAGTCCTTCTCCACAGGGCTGCTCTCCATCCGCCCATCCCTCCCCCAGCCTGTACTGGTAGTGGGGGGTTGCCCTGACCAGGTGCAGGATCTTGCACTTGACCTTGTTGAACCTCATGAGCTTTGCACAGGCCCACCCCTTCGACAAGGTCAAAGTCTCCCCTTCCCGGTGCCGCAGTGCCAGGGGTCTGTCCCCCTCCTCTGGGTGATGCCGGAGGTGCTGAGCGCTGGGGGGGTGTGGGGCTCCACCCCCCGGAGGCGGTTGGGGTAACCCCCGCTGTGTCCTTGCAGGGGAAGCAGAAGTACACCCTCCCCCTCTACCGCGCCATGTGGGGCGGGTCGGAGGCAGCCCGGGCCCTGGCCCTGGAGACCTTCTCCGCTACAGCCCCCCAGCTCCACGTCAACGTCCAGAACTACGTCAGGAAGATCCTGGGCTTGGAGGGGGCAGAGGCCTAGTGCAGGCTGGGCCTCGGCGCTCTCTCCCCCTCACTGCCTGTGTTATGCATTTAATTACTCATTAAAATGTGTAATTTTTTCTTGTACTTTTCCTGTTCCTGGTGTCCTACGAGCAACCTGCGTGTGAGTCCCTGCTCCCCTGGCCCAAGAACCAGGCTGGTGGCCCAGGAGAGACCCTTGCCAGCCCCCTCACTCTGGCACAGCTGGGGAGGCCGCGGCCCTGATCCGCACCGGGCTCCTGCCGAGCTGTGAGGAGGAGGGGGCTGGTGCTCTCTGCCCCCTGGGGACCTGCCCCTGCCGGCTCTGTGGGGGAGAGGCAGAAGCGGCAGCTCTGGGTGTCAGCTGGGCTCAGGCCATCTCCTAAACCTGGAGTGACAACAGACGGCTGAGCAGCGTCATGGGGGGCTCTGCCCCTGCACAGCCTGACAGGCCTTGAGCCAGGCTCAGGAACTTGACCCTGCTCCGGTGAGCAGTCTGGCGCTGACAGCAGCTGCCCCAAGGGGCTGTGGGGCCATGAGTTCAGCAGGACCTGCTCTTTGCGGGGAAAAGTCCCCGAGTGCACAATGGTGCAAGTAAAGCACAACCCCAGGGCTTTGAAGAGCCAGCGTGACCTGTACAGGGTGGAGCCTGTTGGAGTAAGACAAAGGTTGGCAGCCATGCTGTTACGTAGTCCTTACCAAATGCAGGACTGGGGCAATTTTGAGCAGGACCCCAAAATTCCTTCACAAAACTGCCCCAAGGCTGCAGTAACCCTGGGAACCTGCTGGCCAGAAAGGTCCCCATGGCCCCATCTCAGAAGGATCCTGGAGGTGGCAGTGACACGAGCAGCCCCACACCTTGGGAAGCTCAAACCAACCCCATGTATGTCCTGGCCCCGTGGGGCTGTGTAGCTGCCTGATCCTAGGGGAAGGTGCCCCCTCCCCCCAACAGCCCTGGTGCTTCTGGTGCTTTCTCCTGCGACCCAGCCCGGTCCCCCACAGACAAACCAAGGGACGACCAACAGAATCCCAGAATCATCTTGGTTGGAAAAGCCCTTGAAGCTCCTCCAGTGCCACCATAAACCTCACCCTGACCGTTCCCAACTCCCCCAGATCCCTCAGCGCTGGCTCAGCCTGACTCTTCAACCCCCTCAGGGATCCCGGGGACTCCCCCCTGCCCTGGGCAGCCCATTCCAACGCCCAACAGCCCCTTCTGCACAGAAATCCTTCCTCAGAGCCAGCCTGACCCTGCCCTGGGCAGCTTGAGGCCATTCCCTCGGGGCCTGGCGCTGGCTCCTTGGCTCCAGAGACTCATCCCCCCTCTCTGCCCCCTCCTGGCAGGGAGTTGCAGAGGGCCAGGAGGTCTCCCCTCAGCCTCCTCTTCTCCAGACTGAACCC
>NW_020799137.1:1463640-1540024 GCF_003259725.1 Athene cunicularia
GCTTGACAGTCTTCCAGCCACATTTTGATAAAAACTGTTCTAACAGTCAACAGTTTAAATATAAAACATTTCCACATATTTGGGTTGTTGGAGTACGACAGGAACGCCCCTAGGTTCAAGCCTCTTTTCTGAAGTGTCGCAACATTCATTTCCCCCCCCCGGTACGTTCTGGTGAGAATCTTTGTCTTCCTGTGGCCTCCACTGGGAAGCTGAGACCACAGTTTCAGCTCTCAGGGACTGTGATGCATGGACCCCAAACCCCAGATGTCCCAAGCACCAGGCCACCCTGTAACCCACAGTGGGACCATCCTCCATCCCCTGCTGAAACTGGGCCACTCCGCAGGATTCACAAGGCCAGAGGAAAACATGTAAGATGAAGGCAGAGGCTGTAACCTCACACTGGGGACTCTCCATTGGATGCTGGCTCCACTCTCAAAGCTTTTTATGCATTTTCAGTTATTTCTGCATGTAAAATGCATTACACTTGGGCAACTCAGGCATCTAATAAAGAGCCTGAATACCTCCCTCTGTCTCATCTCTAGATACAAACTGGACTTAGCAGTGCTCTCCTTCCCCATGGGCAGCAGCAGGAGGATTGTGAGCTTAAATACAAAAAATGAGAGCAAGCTAAGTGAATACTAATGAGGGAACTATTATCAAGAAGTGTGTGTCATCCAGAAATCCCAACTCCTATGATTGATCTACCGACTACAACAATGCTAATAAGTTGTGCAATGAACTGGTGACATGCTGGGAAACTGGGATTGTATCTCCTAGGAACAACCAAATGACAATACCTTTATTCTCTCGAGTGAGGACAGGAGTATCAGCACATCTGGCTCTTGATCTTTCCTATCACTAAGGCATCAATCATCCCACGAATCAAAACATGGAAACAACAGAAAGCCCAGCCAGGATGTGGTAATTTGCTTTTTGAGCACGTGACAATGTAACATCTACGACAGAGAGTACTTCGAGAGAAATATGAACAGCACAGTTACAACTGCTAGTGGAAGAGGGATTTGTGCTCTCAATATGCAGCAAACTTATCTTGCTATACACCTGAGAACCCAGTGACAGCATGGCACAAAATTAACAGGTGGAAATGGAAGTAATTCTGAGTAACTTCTGTTTTGAAAGGTCTTTACATTTCCAGACTAGGCTGTTCTAGTCTTTCATTTATTTTTGGTGTGAAAAGTATACCCAGCAGACTTGTAGGTGACTGTCAGTAACACACAGCCAGCTCTCAGCTGTCTCGCATGAGAAGGAATGGATTCCTATATTAATGTGTCTTTAACTAAGGCAGCAACAGAGGACAGCAGCTCTCAAAAGCCCCAGAAAAGATGCAACCAACCTTGGTGAACTGGTGGACGATGATGTGCAGGCAGTGCCTCTTCATGTCTAGGGCCTGGGTCTTGTCAGCTGCCTCTAAAATCTAAAGCAAAAGCAACAATGTGATTTTCCTTTCGCGTAGCTCAGACGTACGGTGCACAAACACTGCTGTGACTCAGAGGAGGTAATTCCTCTGAACCAGGGAAACACCTCCATTTTTCATTACAAACCAGAATCTTTTCTCAAGTATTCAAAAATAAACCTTGGATTTAAAATGTATGGAGTCCTCAGGAGATAATCAGTGGGAAACTGCAGATCTGTTCCAGAGCCAGGTTCCCTGAAGTGCTCCAGCGAGACTGGCAAGAGCCAAAAGCAGTTAATGCTGGAATTGATTCTGCTCATGCTGCAGAGGGTTTGGTCTGCCTACCTAGTAGATGGCATTGTAGGCTTTCTTGTCACAGAACATCTTTTGTTAGGTTCATTGCCAGATCCTGCCAGTATTACTGATAAAACGAGACCAATGTCACCTGCACATCACTGTTCACCCTGGCATAAACGTGTACTGAAAAAGAGTTTGGAGGGCTGAGCACATGATACATCTTAAAAAGTCCTTTAGAAACACTGGTCTGCAATGGGGGATGAGGAGCTTAGGAGGAACATCCAGCTGAGCAGTATCTGCTTACACACTTCAGCACAGGAGCACTGCCGACACAGAAAGCAGAAGAGGAAACGAGGCTGAAGGCTGCGCTCCTACACGGGCCTTAACCCTGCAGGACCACTGGCATCAGAAGGGTTTGGGCAGCCTCAGTGGGTGTCAGTTTGGAAGCAAATCAGCGAACCTGGCCCTGGGAGTACCCACTGGACCCTCTGGCCTTCCCAGATCTAAGTCAAGTGACTAATTAAAGCTGCCTGGGGACAGTTACCTGGAGTACATTCTCCACCGTGACATTCATTTCTAGATTCTGCTTACAGTAGGCTTGTAGTCTGTTGTTGGAGAAGCCGTAATAGTAAGGTGCAGCAAAGAGGTAGCTATTCATCTCATTAAGGAAAAAAAAGGTAAAGCAAAGGTAACAGCACTGCTTGTAAATATGAATCAATGGCAGAAGTTTAAATTCAGCGCCTGTTAACGCAACCCTGACAAAAAATCCTCCCAGGTTGCATCTGGCAATCTAGAGCTAAAGGAAGGAGAGCTGCTTTAGAATTTAAGGATACAGGGAGTCTTCAGGAGGCATGTTTACTTCTCCATAATAAATGTACCTAAGCATAGATTCAAATGCTTGCTTACTGGGAACCATTTCACCTATAGAAATATTCACTTGCCCATCTTCTGGCATGAAGGAACGAAACATGGCTTCAAAGTAACTGGAAAAGGAAATAAAACTGATGTAACACATTCTGCAGAGAGATGGTTTAACCCAGTATTGTTCCAAGGCTACTATTAAGCACTGCAGCTTCCAAAGAAGCAAATTCAGGTGACAATCCAGGCAGAAACACTGCTAAATTACAGTTTCATATATGTCTGCTTGCCCGTGAGAGAGCTCCAAATATCCATATATCCCTAATTTTTATCTGCACTACCTGAAATTCAGCTCTGTTTCTTGGAAACTAGGACACATGGTGCTTTGATTTTCGTTTAATTTGCATAAGACCCAGTAGAGAGCTTAAAGCATTATGAATTTCCTTGGTATCTACAGGCTGTCAATCATGCAGGGTTGTTTTAAGAGCTGTGAAATGCTTCTGGTAAAATACCACGGTAACTAATACTGAATATTATTACTGGGACTGGAAAAAAAATTGGGACAGTATTTGAAATAGAAATTTTATGTGAACACTTAATATTTGGCAGAGCATAAAGGTGCAGGTACAGAGAACACACAAGTGGACAAACCCACTTCACCCATGTGCTGAGGAGGGAGAATAGTGCCCATCTTCAGCAGGGTGAACTACTTGCCTCTGCAACAAAGTACAGGAACAATCTAGTCTCTGTTATGCACCTTTCTTTGTTATCCTTATTCATACTCAGTTTTAAATATCAGCAAGTGAGAAAGAGATTCAAGTTTCACATGATTCAAGATGGATGTTCACCGTCAGAAGACTCCTCCTGACCTCGGTGGACATCTGTTGCTTTCTACTTCACTGACACCACCTTATGTTTTACACCCTTTTCCCCTTCCTATGATTTTACAGATTCTTTGTCTTGCAGTGCAGTTTCTTCCACATCCTCTAGAGAATCTCTACAGTTTTAATTTCCTCCGATCTTTCCCTGCTGGGTATCAAATTGAAAAAAAATATTTAAGCATTGTTGCTTAAAGGCTTATTACACTCATTGAGCAAAGCTGCTGATACAGTTCCTCCCCAACTTCTAAAAAAAGCAAGCTGACCCAGATTGTACAGCGCTGCTTTTTACACACACGATATTTGTTATAGTTTTAGTAAACAGGAACTCACCTGGAGCGGGCTGCTAGGATTGCTTTATGGGCTGGCCGGGGGTGCCCATCCAAGAGAAGGATGATATCACAGAATTCAGTCCCGGCTCCTTCTAGGTAAGCCTTCATGTCCTGAATTAAAGATGTTCCTGAAAGTTAACATAATGAAATAATTAAAGACATGATAGTTCCACATCACCAGGTACTACCAAATTAATGTACGGTCAAGCCATAGCTCCAGCCCCTCTTTCCTTTGGGACCCCTGGGGTGAGTTTGAGGAAGGCCCTTCCACATAATTTTGGAACAAAATGAGCTTTGTCCTTCCCCGTCACAATCCATTACCTACTGCCCATCCCAGAAACAATCCTGCCAGCTCTGCTTTCAAACCGCTGGCAGCAAACACTGGCAGTGGCCACACTGAAAGGTGTTCTCTATAAAGAAAACTGATTCTTCCCTGCCCTCTTCCTTACTTCCAACCACCAGAAGTATAAAATTTTGTTTCTTAATGAAAAAGCTTTCCCAGATCCTCAATAAGGGCTTCTTTTATCCTACCTTTTAATTAACGTTTGAAAATACACAATAACTGAGAAACAGAGCGCATTCAAGTCTGATCCAAATTCACTCATATTTGCAGAGTTCATCTTTCAGTTTTTTGATGTTTGGGTCTCTTGCACCATTCCAGCTCTGCATATAGACGCTGGCTACGCCATCTTGCTGGACAGTGCCCCCTCTTCTCCCTGGGAGGATGCCAGCCAGTTTGTACATGACCTTCCAGGACTGGCTTCTCCACCCTTCTCTCCAGTCCCCAATTATTTTTGTGCAGTATTCCAAATCAACACTGTCAATGCATCTGAACTTTGCGGCGTCAGCAAATTTCACTATTACATTTGCTTTTTTTGTGTGTCAGGATGATAAAATCTTGAATAAGACTAGTCCCAAATCAGTCCTTGATGAATTCTGTAATAGAATTGTAAATCAAATCATCCAGCACAATCACAGAATGAAAATAAAAGGCAGGACCATTAGTGCAGGTTATTTATCTTCTCAAAGAATCGGGGTACTTTATTGCAAGATGGACACGACTATATTTAACATGACCTTTCATGTATTTTGGTGGGAATACTGCTCTGATAGAAGCTCAGTGGAAAAAGAACTGGCATGTCCTGTCTTAGTCTGGGCAACAGCCTAAGCACAGTTATACCAACCAGAGAATCAGTGGTCTACTTCCTAGGCTGTTTCCTAGAGTAAATAAACCATTAGCAATGCAAAACCAGCAGAACTCTTTACTTTTAAAGCATAAAAGTTACCGATGTCAAGTGGCTGATCAGAATGTGTTCGAACAGGAGGTTGCTGTTTCCTCCGTACAATCTCCACTATGAGGGATGAAGAAAGATGCTCAAACTCCTTCATCATTATTACTTGATTAAAATGTGATTCCTTCACCACAAAGTTCAGGCAATGTTCCTTAAAAAAAAATTAATAAAAAACTTACGGTTTACTGTATGAAGTCACCCTACACCACCACGTAAATGTTACCATGTCACATGTGTAAACACCCACCCTTTTCTTACAACCCTCCACATGGAACCTGCAGCTGGAACTATCAATGACTTCCTTACTAAGTGACCATTTAGGCTCCTAGTTGAGCAGGAAATTCAGGACAACTCTAAGCATCTAAAAAAATCTGACTAAGAAATAAGAAAAAGATTGTTTCCCATTTAGCTGCTCTGAAGCTTTCTAAAATAGGAATCTCAGGAGATGCCAAAAACCTCATGGAGCTAACTAAGATTGGCTGCTATCTCACAATAATTTATACAATTATTTACCGAAGGGTAATTATGAGGGTGAAGAGATCTCTTAACACTATCCATTAAGGGTAAAAATAGCTTGCAGGATTTCCTTGCGTGGATTTTGTCTTAACCTTTTCTGTAAAGGTTGCAAACAGTCTGAAAGAGCCTTGTAGGTTCTGTATGACAGACTTGCTAGAAAAATCAATGTGATGGAACGGTGACAAATGAACCAGACCTAATGCTGAACAGTTAAAGGGACAAAAAATGGCACTTCATTTGCCAGTGTGAAACAAGGCTTTCCCTCAGGACACTTTAATAAGCCAAAAATATAATGTATACCAGCTCACCATGAGGTGAGTACAAAATTCACCCAAATAATAATTACTACTGTCCATTTTCTGCCAAGTTATTTCACCTGGGATCCAAAGGGATCTGTCGAGGACCCATCTGTAAAATGTTTTAAACAATGACTAGGATGCTAGAAAGAGCAGCCTTCTGCAGATGGCATCTACACATGAGGACTAACATGCACTTGAGAAGACAGGACACCAACCCAAGGTGATCCTGAGCAAATGGGAGTTGTGTGGAGGTGCCCGTCACCCTGATACCCAGTAGCCAAGGCAGGTGGGCACAGCTGGCTGATCTGAGATTACTGGCACTAGATCCACCAGTGCCAAGACATTTGCTTGAGTTTCAGAGCAGCTAATGGCTCCGTGGTCCTACGCACCAAAGCCTGTGCCAGCATTTACGTATTTGCTGCTGCCCTCCCTAATGCCTGTCCTTTGCCCAAACCCAGTGCATGAAGGGTGCCTGAGGAAGTGCTGGTGCATACTGGTTTCTCCAGGCTCACTGCTCACAGCTACACAGCCAACAGGCTGCTCAAACAGGCATTGCATGAGCTCACACCGAGGCTTGGACTGGGGAGGAAGAGCTGCTTCCCTGCAGCTTTAAGTTCTCACCACTGTAGGTGGGAACCAGACCATCACAGCGAATCATGCTCTGAAGCCTGGGGGTATCAACCCTACCACGACTTTCAGCAAACGCCTAAAAGCCCTTGACCCACTACAGAGACAGAGAATCGCAGACACATTTTGGTTTCCAGTAGAGTGTTTTTCAGATCAAAGCATGAGAACAGAGTTTAGTTTTTTCAGACCAGGTGAAAGAACCTGTTTGCAGTCTCCATAAGGGACCAGAAAATGCACTGGTTTCATCTTGCTGCAGTGAACTGATGAAGAGCCAAAGTCACTCTGCCCTTTACATCCTACAGGACAGATATGCAAAAATATCAAACACTTAGTGAAAAAAACCCTACATAATATTCATGAGCAACTGCAGGACAATCCACACTAACATATACTCAAGGAACTATAATTATAAGAAAGAAATGAATTTGCAAAAGCTGATAAAAGCTGATAGCTTTTGCAAATCATTAATTACATTCATCTTGTTTTTTTAAATTTCTTATCAGTTACTTTGTATGCAAAATGTGATTACCTTTAGCTGATCCAGCTGAAGCTTGTTAGCATTTTCACACACAATGAGCACATTCTGCAGATCTACGGATGCTTCAATATATTGAAGACAGAGCTGTTCCAGTCGAGAGAGCTTGAAGTTTAAGGCTAGTTTGTATACATCCATAATAAGTAACACATCCTGCACATGACCTGAAATTACAAGAGATAAAAATGCTGGAGAGCTCACAGAACAAAAAGAGGAACCCTTCTCAAGGTATTTCTTTTTACAACAACCTGAGCATTTGGAATGGTAGAATCAGCAGTGACTGGAGAATTTTTATGGAGAAAAAAAATCCACTGCTGGTTAAACAAAATCTGAACCGATACTGAAAAAGGAGTTTCAAAACTGAGGCATGAAACAGCCACCCCAAAAAATTTTTTGGACAAAGATTTTTTGACACTCTGGATGACAATTTTTTAAATCCCTCAAAAGGAAGTGAAGTCTCTAGAAACACTGACAAGCTCTGAAGCTAGCAGCTCAATTTTCCAAAGTGCTCAGCTGCTAACAGCCCTGCTAAAGTCCTTGGGTTTTATGCAGTATTAGCAATCATCTCCCTAATTTTGCCAGACCCTTATGCAGGCACTCTGTGCTTGTGCATGCACAGATCTGAGCTGGTCTAGAAGAGAGGGCTGAAGTAAGGGAGGGACAGTGGGGACCCTAGTAAGCCACTGCAGTGGGGCTGCGGGGACACCAACTCAAGGAATAATTCACAGCCTCTGCTTTCCTCACAGGAGATCTCTGGCCATCTGCTGTAACTACTTTTTGATAGAGAAAAGCCTTCTTGCATGTTCATGCCTTCCCTGTGTCTAATTGAACAATCCCATTTGATAAGCATGCCCAATGCTATTAGCTCAGCCTCTGGATGGATCCCCAAGGTGCTGCTCTCTGGACTGAGAGAAGTAATGAGGAATGCAAATCACAGAATCACACAATCATCTTGGTTAGAAAAGCCCTTGAAGCTCCTCCAGTGCCACCATAAACCTCACCCTGACCGTTCCCAACTCCCCCAGATCCCTCAGCGCTGGCTCAGCCCGACTCTTCAACCCCCCCAGGGATGGGGACTCCCCCCCTGCCCTGGGCAGCCCATTCCAACGCCCAACAGCCCCTTCTGCACAGAAATCCTTCCTCAGAGCCAGCCTGACCCTGCCCTGGGCAGCTTGAGGCCATTCCCTCGGGGCCTGGCACTGGGGCCTTGGCTCCAGAGACTCATCCCCCCTCTCTGCCCCCTCCTGGCAGGGAGTTGCAGAGGGCCAGGAGGTCTCCCCTCAGCCTCCTCTTCTCCAGACTGAACCCCCCCAGGTCCCCCAGCTGCTCCCCAGCAGACCTGTGCTCCAGACCCTGCCCCAGCTCCGTTGCCCTTCTCTGGCCACGCTCGAGTCACTCAATGGCCTTTTGGGGTGAGGGGCCCAAAACTGAACCCACTCAGCGAGGGGTGGCCTCACCAGTGCCCAGCACAGGGCTCAGATCCCTTCCCTGTCCCTGCTGGCCACGCCAGTGCTGACACAAGCCAGGATGCCATTGGCCTTCTTGGCCCCCTGGGCACACTGCTGGCTCATTATCAGTCCCCCCCAGGTCCCTCTCTGACTGGCAGCTCTCCAGCCACTCCTCCCCAGGCCTGTAGCCCTGCTGGGGGTTGTTGTGGCCCAAGGGCAGCCCCCGGCATTTGCCCTCAGTGAAACTCCACCAGTTGGCCTCAGCCCATCGCTCCAGCCTGGCCAGGTCTCTCTGCAGAGCCTCCCTACCCTCGAGCAGATCAACACTCCCACCCAACTGGGTGTCATCCACAAACTGACTGAGGGTGCACTTGATGGTCAGGACAGGGTCACTGGAGGATGCTGGCAGAAAGGTAAGCACCAGGGAGGACGTCTGATGGGCTGGGGGAAGGGTAGCAGGCTGCCTGGGCAGGCTGTAACAAAGGAGAGAGCTCAGTACAATAACCCTTTCCTTGGTCTGATCCTGTCCTGGAGTAAACATGCTGAGGAGGATCTGGCGATGTCAGCAGACACCAGTGAGGAGGCTCCCTTGCCCCCATTAATGAGGCTTGCTCTCAGGTCACCTTGCAGGGAAAGCCTTGGGACAACTGCATACAAATCCATATTTCCCTGAGAATTACCTGTGATAGTAAGGAAGGATCCTGGACTGAAGCTGAAGCAATTCAGCGTTAGGACAGATTTACCTCACCTTACCTGACTGGGCCAGGTAGCTACAGCTCCCCCAGACCCACCAGCTGGAGTTCCCGGTGCCCCCAGTCAGACTCCTCAGAGCCCAGCTGACCTCAGCACTCAATGACTTAGGTTTGCTGTGTGGGAGCTGAGAGATCTCTGGCTATTACCTGCCAGCCTGCAAGTGTTTTCAATTTGGGGATCTTCCATGAATACATCAAATGGATTTTTCCTTTCTTGAGGCAGTCCTTTACATTGTCATTTTGGAGATAGGATAAATACCATCTTGCTCTGCCTTTTTATGTGGGCTGTTTGCAACAGATCAAAACAATACCAGAAAAGGGAAATAAGCCAACCCAGGATACATGGTCCTTCTAGGCAGGCCACTGTAATGTTCAAAACATCATGAAAATTTTGTTTGTTTGGGTTTGGTTTTTTTTTTTTTACACCTTTCAGAGCGATCAAGAACCTGCTTTTCCTTGACGTTTGAACAGAATTAGGAAAAACCAAAGCACTGTTAGTATGCATTAATAGAAATCTGCTTTTCTTTTTAATCTCATGTAAGTAATTAAGTGCTTAGAGCAGGACTGATCATCTGCAAATGCTTGATCCTGCTCTGCATCAAAATAAATGTTTGCTTCCCAGTTGCTAGTATTTTTTTTATCCCACTGTCCTACCTTTGCGAGGGTATTTTATTTTATCTGTATACAGAAACTGCATGAGCACCTCGAAGGGTTGTGCCTCAGCCTCTCGGATGGGCACTTCCAGCAGCGGCTGCAGGCGGCACAACTTGACATTCCCACCAATCCCATCCTTCTGACATGTCGCATGTCCCTCATCTTCAATATCTTGCTTTGATTTCTAGTGAGACAGAAAAAACACTCAAGCATGGCGGCAAGGCTGTGTCAGCTCACACACATTACTAGCAAGCCTGAGAAAAGATCACTCTCACGACTGCGTGTTCTTCAACACCCAAGATCTCTTTATCTTCCAAGATTATCTTCAAGATAACACGGAATTCATGTCTTAGACTTACTGTTCCATACCCCACAACAAGCACAGATCAGAACAAATATGAGCTCCTGGATAAAGCTCAAAAGCAGCACCTCAGAAAAAGGAAGGAATTAATTCCACTGAGCTCATTTCTGCCCTCAGCAGGAACAGCATCCCTCCCTGGAGAAGGAAGATGTAAGGAGCAGGTTCCATGGACCCCTGCCTTGCAAAGTCTGAGCTCAAAGTGCTGCACAGAAGTATTTTAAGCCACTCACTTTCAAGTTTCACTTGGACAGCCTTTCCCTACAGCCTTTTCCAGTGAAGATGGGAGGGCTGTGGGGTGGCAAAGCAATTAACTAAGGGGCAATGAGGCATCTCTGTGTCTTACTGCAGGTTGTGTGCTAACACTTCCTCAAGAGCGATAAAATGTTTGCTGCTGTAAAGCTGTAATAGTTAAAATTAATAGACAATGAACCAGAGGTACCAAACTGTGGAAAAAGTCAGGAAATACTAAGGTAAAGGGAACAGAGCCAGCCTCAAAACCTTAACATTGCCTTCCCTCTAATCTGTCTAATCTTGCAGGCCGTCCCCGATGACAGGCAGCTTTTACACTCCCCAGGGGGAGGGCTACACACACCTCCCCAGGGGTACTCCACAAGATTAGAATTTAGGACAGCTACGAGAGCTCCCAAGAACCATACCGCCAAATCCAGATAACGGGATTAACTTTGGCTCCTCCACATTACACGCCTTGCCTGACCCAATATACATCCAGTGGCCTGTGCTAATACTAATTATCCTCTTCACTTTACTTGCCCAAGAGCACCTTAGCATCAGACGCTGCTCCAGTCCTACATCTGTCTCAGCAGATGATTCTTTTTTCCTGACAACCTTATTTCCAAAACTGAGCAGAATGAGCATTACCTTGCCACAAAATTACTTTTCTAAAATACTCACTTGTTTTAACCTCTCCCTTGCCTGTATGATTTTCTTTTTCAGCCACTTGCAGCGAGCTGTAACAATTGCAGTATGCCCTTGGACTCGTTCCTCCTTCTGTCAAATGCAAAGAAAGAATACATATTCAACTTTTATTCCCAAATCACACGATGATGGCAGATGGCAGAAGTCGTAGAAACCTGGGCTGAACTCCAGGTTACTATACATCTAGTTTAAGTTAGAATGAAAGGCAACCCTGCATCTGCTCTGCCCACAGAGATGAAATTCAACACCTATTTTCCCTCAAGGCTGATGGTAAACACTGTTTGGAAAGAGTTTCTGTTATGTTCACTGAGTGGAAGCCGTTGTGTAGGTTCAGTGTCAGAGATATTGCTTCTTACTGGTGCATGTGATTTACAGTTTAATTTTCTCTTTTGAAAACAACAGTATTTTTTTTGCTATTGTTATTCATAATCTACTCCATCTGTTGTTGAGGATCTGTTATCTGATCTCTGCAAAGTGTCTTACAACTTTTTCTTTGCAAAAGGAACGCAGATAAGTTCAAATTTCTCATGTTTTTCTTCAGAAAACATGTTCTTTTAAAAATTTTATAATTTTTAATTGATAATAATATTATAATATTTAATTGATAATAATAAAACATTAATAATATAATGTTTTAATTACTATATAATCATTCCCCTGTGCTGCTTTTTCTCATTCTATTTTGTTTCAGCAATTAAAAATGGCTCTTGAAATGATACATGGATCTGCAAACCAGTGGCTTGCTCCTTCCAAGAGATAGTTGGGACCTCTGAGTACAGAAGCCATTAGTATCATTTTCATATTATAGCTACATATAATATGCTCTGATAAATTCAGGTTATATCTCAGTGATCCACAGATCATCTCAGTTTTAAAGTTTCTTCTCCTTTGCAACATTAGAAATTTATCTGGATTAGTGTAACTTACTGAACCAGCAGACATCATTTTCACCAGTGACGCTGCTCTTAAAACTTCATTCCCAAGGTTTCTGGCACAATCACTGCACAATTTGCTCTTTCCCAGCAAACACACTACACACACAGTAACACCCCCGTTGGCACCTTTTCAACAAATTCTACTCACCTCTCCCAAAACAAACTCCAAGTCACTGAACTGTCTGTTTTCCCACAGCCTTCCATAGTCTTCATGTAGAGTGCATTTAGGGTAGCAAGAAAACTAAAAAAAATAAAACCCCACAGAAGACAGAATTAATTTCAAATGGCTATATCCAAAAGCACCACAGTTACCTATATGATCACTGAGTTTTCTTATTAACTCGACCTCAATGTAGCATATAAAGTAGAAAATAACAAGCAAACCAAACCGATGCAAGGGCTTCCTCTGTAGTGAGGGTAATGAAATATAAGACAAGGTAACATGGAAGAATTGTGTCTCATCACAACTTGCAGATTTCAGGAGTTGGTGGCCAGGAGTCTCACCTGTTCTCAGCACTTGTCTGAGGGTCCCATGCAAGAAAAATAAACTTGAGTGTAGTGGGGATTTGACCTGGTGTGAGTATCTTGAAATTTAAAATTCCCATAGTTACGGGGGGGTGGGAGTCAGAGTGCTGCATGAAGATAAAATGCAAAATGCTCTGACCCAGAAACCCTGCCCATGACAGTACTTGAAGAGGAACAGTCAATTTTCAGTTAAATATCATGACTAATCCTGTCTGATACACTTTTGAATAATTTGTTAAAATAAGTTGTCATGATCTCTGTTAGGACTTTAGAAGGTACTGGAGATCTTGGCCTTATAAAATGTCTGTCCCGATAATATATCTCAAAAGATTTTAAAGATATACGTTAATCTTTGGCAGCTCAATCTGAAATGCAAAGGCTGCCTGCAGGAAGGATGGGAAACAAAAGCCTTCAAGCTCACAATGAGCCAAACCAGAAACTCTGCCACGTCTGGAGACAGAGCCAGAGAGATTCACGCAGAATTGGTGCAGCTGTCTGAGCATGTTCATCAGTGAATTACCTGGAACCTGTACATTTCTCCACTTCTAATATTATTGTCCACCGTGCCACCAAAGATGTACATAGCATCTGAGATAACAGCAGCAGCATGGAAGAGTCTCCCACTGGGTAACTAGGGAAAGAAAAGGACAAAATAGGTGAGGGAATAAACAAAAAACTTTTTTTTTTTCCTCCCAAGAAATAGGACCTGCAACAGACCAACAGTGAGAAGGGAAAATCAATGTAGTCTGAAGTGACACAAACACCTGCATTCCAAGATTGACATTTATTATAATTTAGGGTTGTTTCCTAGAATATCTAAAAAATACTTTCCAGTCACATTTAAAAACACCTGTTCATTGCACCTTCTAACACAGGGCTCCACATATCATAGAATCAGAGAATCACACAATCATTAAGGTTGGAAAAGCCCTTTGGGATCATCGAGTCCAACCCTCAGCCCGATTCTTCAGAGTTCTCCCCTACCCCACATCCCCCCACAGCTCATCCAAACGGCCCTTAAACCCCCCCAGGGATGGGGACTCCCCCCTCCCTGGGCAGCCTGTTCCACTCTCTGACCACTCTTGCTGGGAAACATTTTCTCCTCCGGCTCACTCTGACCCTCCCCTGTTGCAGTTTCCAGCCGTTCCCTCTTGTTCTGTCCCTGATGCCCTGGGAGCAGAGCCCAGCCCCGGCCTCTCTGCAATGTCCTGTCAGGAGCTGCAGAGAGGGATGAGGGCTCCCCTCAGCCTTCTCCTCCTCCAACTCTTCAATTACAGTTACAAAAGATGTAATTTACCAAACTCATACTCAATGCTGAGTTTTACACAGAAAAATAAAATGCACTTCTAATACCCAGAAGATTCTGCAAATGTGACAACTACACAACTCCGAGCTCATTCTGAACGTTGTCATGAACTTGCAAGTGAAACGATCATCTGTCTCAGCAGGATACGAACTCCAGGCTTGTACACACACGCCTTCCCCACAGCTTGCTGGGGCTGAACCCTCTGGCCAGGGAGCCCCTCCAGCAGTGCCAGACTCTGCCCTGAAGCTCAAAGGTGGAGATGTTTACACCACAGAGCCAAGTCTCCTTTCTCCTATCATGTCAGGTCCACAGAAAATAAAGCCCCAGCTATTTACAGGGCTGAGGGATCACACCATTCCATGCAACAGACAGTTCGTCTTGGAATTCCAAAATCGGGTGATTTTTGAAGTGGGAAGGAGTCACTGCAAGCCAAAGCCACCGTGACCCTCCTGCATGGGACAGACACATCATTTGTACACATTTCTTCTGAGGTTACATAAAGGTATCTGATCAAATTAAGCACATCTCACTGAGATCTCACATAAAGTCTTCAAGTCGTGATTTGTAACTTTGTAACTTTTTTTTTTTTTCTCTAGTTGATCAGGCTTGTTCTGTCTTCCAGGCAGCAAATCTCATTAAATCTTTGCCTACAAAATAAAAAGCCCTCTGGTATAAGAAATCTTCTCTTCTTGTACATATTTATAGACACCACTCAAGTAAACTCAGACACGAAACAAGATTATCTTTATCTGGGGAGACATATTTTCCAGGAAACCATGCTGACTGGCATTTTTCATTACCACCGAATTATCCCTTTTACCACAGCATCACACAACGGTCTCATTTAGCTTGTTACTCACCAGACTTTCCATGACTTCTTCTTTTCTTCAGACTAAAGCTTTTAAGGATACAATCCCCCATGCAGTAACTAGGACCTGGTTGGGTTTTTTTTTTTTCCTCAGATGTACAACCCACAGATTTGGTCACCTTAAAATGCATGTTTGCCTGCGTCAGTTTAACAAGTCATCTAGATTCCTTTGGATAAACAAGGTACCTTCTGTCTCTGGCATACTTCAGGGATACTTTACCAAAAAAACTTTAAAGTTGGTGCTAATAAATACTGTGATGGGAAGATTATAGAATAATACTGATCTATTAGTACATTCCCACCAGGCCCCTGTTCAATACCTTTCCAAAAGAGGATAAGATTACTGTCAAATATAATCTATTTTATACAGCCTCTATTCACTCTTAGAAGTAATCTCATTAATTAAAACATACTGACTGAAAAAAAAAAAAAATCAAACATCATATAGGAGTTTAAAAATACATCACTGACCTTTATCAACTGGACCTCCAACCTCATCCCAAAAATATGAAGTTTGCTTGCCAAGACCTATTTCCACAAAACTAGATGGGCTGATATTAGCTGTATTGTAATATGTTTCTTCCAACTAACTCTCCAAACAACAACAACCCAAAAAAAGGTCTATTCTGTCAGAAATCAAATATAGGACACCTGGTTTATACTTATTCAGGTCAATTTCCCTGTCTTTTTTTAAAAACAAACATTATTTTAGTTTTGTTTTTAAATTAAATAATTCTCAATATTCTCTAGTATTGGTTCTTAAAAAGTAGACGCTGTATTTAACAAATATATTTTTTTCCACCAAAAAAAACTTACAGCATTTTAACAACTGGTGCCAGAAGGAAACATGAATCATCTGAACATTTAACCAAGTAACACCATTCTTGCTAGTCATATCATATTGAACTCAAATGATCTGTAAGGAACATTATAATGATGATTTTTAATTTGTAATGGTTGGTACCAGAGTGGTCAAGGAACCAGAGCTTTGCCACTTACTAATAACTTAAGCAATCAAACAATTCTACCCTTTAAATGCAGATATTGCATTTTTAAAGAGAGTAGCAAGTGAAGTCAACTATGAAAAGATAGCCCAGAAGAAGGAAGGCCATATACAGTTCATCAAAACATTGTGCAGCTGAGGGTTTCCGGGTATTTGTTTTGCTGAATCAGAACAGCAGAATTCAAGCCAGCACAAACGCTCACGTGGTGAGGGCAGCCCTGCCAAGCGCTGACATACAGATGCCACCGATGCCACCTTCAAGAAGAACAACGCTCTGCCCAACCAGGACCAAGGCTTTGGCCACAGAAAAACTTTGGTCCAGTGTAAACCAGGGGAGCTGGAGCCTCGAGAAGAAAATACTCAGATCGAAAAGGTTAATAGAGCTCAGGAGCATAAACAGCTGGAAAGGCATAAACAGCTGGAGAGACATGCTGAGCTCCACGTCCCTCATCCCCCAGTACCAGGTGCCAAAAGCCTGTCCTATCTCAAGTGTCTTGTTGGGAGACCTCCCAAGCTGCCAAATCCAGCTGCTGAATATATTCAACCCAGGTAGAGTTTATAAGGAACAGATATGAAACAACTATTTTGCTAGCCAGCATGGGATTTTGTGGAGGAAAAGAGCCCACGAGGGAATTCACAAAAACACACAAAACTCTGCCCTGCATGACAAATTCAGCAGTCCAGCACTGGGAGGCTGGTGTTACATGGTCTTGTTTTAAACACCAGAGAGAACAATCATCACTCTGCTCATTGTCCATGGACCTGTATTTCACAGAACATGTGCTGGTGAATCCATGCGGGTTGTCCTGCCTAAGGCTGAGCTAATTCAGGTCACTTATAACCTACCAGAAGAAATGAATCAGAGCTTCTTTTAAGCAGATATTTATATATCCTTGTCTACTGAGCAAAGTCATCCCCAGTACTAGTGCACACAGCCAAATCTCATTTGATAAAACTCCAAGAAGAGTTTTTTCAGTCAGTTCATGTTAAGGTGGGACAAGAATCAGTCTATAGTAGAGCAAACCTAAGACCTGAGAGGCCAGTATCAAGCACCACGGGGCTGCAAATCACAATTTCCTGCCAGAGCCTGAGACCAGGAACCCCGATTTTCAACACACAGTCACTCTACTACAAATAATTGTGTAGGTAGAAAAAGGTGCTCCATGTTTCCTCCTGTTCAAGCTATCCTTTCCTTGTTGCAATTTATCACATTAACTCTCATCCTCCCCACCAGAAACACAGAAGAAATTTTTTTTTTCCCTCCTTTTCACATGAACTGTTCCTGCATTTCAAAATGTCTGCTTCACCTCTCCTCTTCACTAGGCACCTCCAGCTCTTTCAGCTTTTCAGTGGGGTCATGTTTGCTGATTGCTCTTAGAGCTTTCCTATGGATTCTCCCAATGGTCTCCACATTTGTACTCCATCCATCTCCACAAGTAAAGGATGATTACTAGTTGCAGTTTATTAGAACCACCTTAGATAACAAGTCTATCACTCAAACGTACAGTGAGTCCCTGATCACAACACTATAAGCCAAGGTTACAGTTAGGAACTGCTGCTCCCAGAGAAACAAAGTCAGTGTAGGGCAAATGTGAAACTAAGCCTTTGTTTTGCAATGTAACACATTTACCCTCATTTCCTTCTTTTACAAGCACAGTGTAATCAAGTGTCCCACATCCTGCCTGAAACACAGGGATGTGCTGGTCATCCTCCTTCTACAGTTGGCAAAGATGCTCACAGAAACTGTGTTAATTTTCTGAGACCATAAAGACAGACTACAGCAATACCTGTACAGTATAACCAGTACTGTACAGTATAACCAGTACAGGTTTCTGCTGGCACAACTCCAGATGGTTGTGTGTGAATCCAAAGGGATTCTTGTCCTTCTCACTGCCAGGGCACATGAGAATGCTAAAAATCACAAACTAAGGTGTGCTGCCAGTCTGAATGTATTTGTCAGCTCTCAATCCTATACTTACCTCTCAATCAACACGATCTCCTTAATTTATCAGCAGTGCATGACAAAAAGATTCAATCCTGACACCTCTGCTGATCTGGGCTGGCACCCCTCTCTGAGATACACCGCCCTGTTTCATCTGTTGATGTGTTTTCTCTAATTAAGGTTCATGAGATTTGCAATCTGAGGCTCTTTTCAAGCCGGAATCTTTGCTTTCAAAAGCAGATCCCATCAGTCACCTTTGCTTCCCTTTCAGTACACCTTTCCACACTTCCGACATGATCGGAGCCATCAATTTCAAAATTCATGTATTTCAGAAGTCTTTTCCTTTTTTCCCATTTCTTGTGCTCAGACTCACTCCGTATCCTGTCTAGACAGCACAAATTGAGTTTGTCCTGTGATGTGCATCAGGGTTCTGATTTGACTTACAAACCTGTGCATTAGTGTTGCTTCTCCCTGTGCTAGAGTGCCTAGCAATCATTCAAATAGTTGAGATTACAGCCCTGAGGATCATCTCTGGGGCTGATTCCACATACTTTAAAATAAACTTAGTTAAACCTGTGCAAACCCCTATATAAACTCATTGGTTTCAATTTTGACCTCACCAGGAACACATTCAGCTTTACCTGAAGTCCTTAATAAATAGTTGAATCAATGTACAAGTAAAATAAAATCAAATGAAGAGTTTCCACTCAGGGGTCAAATACTAGTTTTCTATATGCAATTTAGAACTTGCATGTGCAGAGTAAAGGCTTAAATGGTTCTTGGGTAACAGTTTAAGCTGAAATAGCTCAAAGATAAATTTAGAGAGAAAAAATGAGTGGAGGAGAAAGGGCATATACAAGGCTGGAATTTATTTCTCCCTCCTGGAATAAATTTAATTTGCATTTTGGAAGTATTTTTCACTTCCAAGTGATTCTTTATTTACCTCTGAGTCTGCTGTAGGTGGTTGTTTAACTGCTGTTATGCTGAAATCTAAACCAAATACATCCCGAGATTTTTTTTTTAAACCACGTCCTTCTGAGGGAGCCTGAGAGAGCTTCTTCTGGGGCAGATACTCTCTCAGCCACTTCTGAAAAGGACACCTGGTTACAAGATTTAAAAACAACAGCGTGTAAAAGTATAGATGGGAGGGAGGCATGAGAGACTGGACAGGGAGCAGGAGTCCCCCTGCAGCTGAAGCTCCAACAGATTGTGCCGTGTATCCAGAACATGCAGAATCACTCCAGAGATAGCACTGCTGACCTGTTTGGAGCCTGCCATTGTGACTGAACAATTTAACAAATTAGTCGTGTAGTTTTCTTATGGCTTTTTGCAATGACAGAGGTACACAGCAATTAAAATCTTAGGCACTAATTGCTTTTTGTCTGCCCTCTTCCTCTCATGGTTCTTGGCAAAAGATGGCAAAGAGGCGGTATCTGTCAGCTATTCCCACAGTCTGAGACAGACTTCCCGCGTTTTAGCTTGACGAAAAAAACAGGGCAGATGGATCACCACAAAGTGACAACCTGTACTTTATGTCAACGCTGACTAACACATTTGGAAGATGACAGAGTGAAACCTTTCCCACGTCATGATGACAGGCAGAACGCGCGGAGCTAAGGCAGCCGCCGCTGCTCCGCCAGCGAGCCCTGCGCTCCTCAAGGGCCAAGCTCCTGGTGCAGATGCAACTCTTCCGTACCTCTGTCAAGAGATCTGGGTCACTTATAAAAATGTAACTTTCTTGTAGTGAGATTCATTCTCTTGGCTGTGAAGAATGTATTAGTTATACTATTATTGTAGGCTGGGATTACTTGTGTTGTTTTCAGCGCTTACCTTCCACCTCTTATTAATTTCTCAAAGCATTTCTAACATGTTTTCAGTGCTTTTTTCAGATTGAAATTTCAACACTGTGCAATACTAGGAAATAGCTAAAATCAAATTCACTGCAGTTGTTTCAAGGCTTCCTCATTCTCTCAGCTTCTCAGAAGCCTTCTTGTATTTACAGAATAGATTTATAAATGTGTAAATCTTAACTCTCCTCACACTTATATATGAACGAGCAGGTATTAAATAAGCTGATTGCTGCACTGAACTCCAAAATGAGCAAAGATGTGCTCGGATCTCTTTCACAATCTAGGAACATTGATGAGCCTCTCTATCCCCCAATACCACCAAAAATTCTTAAGCCAAAATGAAATAGAAAGACCTAAAGCCATCAACAGACCAACCTGGTGAACCAACATAAACTAAAGGGTAGAAAAATATCTGGTTTTTTCTCAGAAACTGGAAGAAAAACATATGCTACAATAGTTTCAAATGAGATGTCACTACTGGTACCTGTTTTTACTCAAGAGATGCTTCTACTACACTATCATACCAGGCAACAGCATAAACCCATCAAACAGATGGGCAGACAAAGCTTTGGATATTCGTTAAGTTTAAGGATTTAAAATGTTTTCACATGCTGGGTGAAGAAAATCTATATGCTTTTCAGACAAAATTGGAACAGACTCATTTTAGAGAGAACTTCAAGACACGCAGCTCTGCAAAAGAGCAAAGAGGAGAAGGCAAACGCTGAAGGGCTTTGTTATGCCCCTCCTTAGACAGGTACTCCTTTCAGATTATGGGAATGGACTCATTTATCCTAGTTTATGTCTGTAGGTACCTGAGAGTAAACAAAGTGCTGTATATAATGCATGAAATACCTATTACTTTTAAAAATCTGGCATCATATGAACCTAGGAACAGAGCTTGGGCAAAGGCTTCTTTCACCTGTAGGAAGGAGCATCCACATAACCAAAGGCCAGTCAACTGCACCTCCGTCCCAGCAAGGTTATGGAGCAAATCCTCCTGCAAGCTACTTCCACCACATGAAGCAGGTGACTGGGAACAGTCAGCTAGGATTTACCAAGGGTAAATTTTTCCTGACTAAACCAATCATCTGCTACAAAATGCTGAATGGCTTCATAATTTAGAGGAGGGCACTGCCTTCTCAGCAGGTGTGTGGCTGATAACAAATTGTCTGGAGTGGTTGAAACACTGGAGACTGCTATTCAGAAGGACTTATCTAGGCTAGAAAAATGGGCTGATGGGCACCTCATGAAGTTCTGCCAAGTCCTGCCACTGGGACAGGGTAATTCCTGGTAATAATACAGGCGGGGGACTGGCTATCTAGAAAACAGCTCTGTAGAAAAAAAACCCCGGGAGTCCCAATGCACAACAAGATGAACAGGATTTGGCAGTGTTCTCCTGCAGGAAGGCCAACAGCACCCTCAGCTGTATCAGCAAGTGTGTAGCCAGCAGATTGAAGGGATTTTTCCTCCTCAGTATTTGTAAGACCACATTTGAAGTACTCTGCCCAATTTTGGGCTCTCCAGTACAAGAACAGCATTGACCTACATAAATAAATCCAGTGGAGGACTACCAAGATGATCAGGGGCTGGAGCACATGATGCATGAGAGAAGAAAAGGCAAAAGAGATACCTTACTGTCTGCAACTACCTACAGGAAGAGTGCAGAGAAGACTGAGTCACTCTTCTGAGAGGTGTCCACTGGTAAGAGTAGGCAACAGATGCAAGTTAAGAGCACGGGAAATTCTTTCTGAATATGAGAGGAAGAGAACTTTTATCATGATGGTGGACAACGACTGGAATAGAAGCCAGAAGAGGCTGCTGGATCTCTATCCTTAGAGATACACAGAAATGGACTGGACAAGGTCCAGAGCAACCTGCCCTAATAGACCTCTGGAGGTCCCTTCCAACCTACCTGCTTTTGTGATCCTAAGACTTCCTCCTGTTCTTTAATATACTCCAAGTCTGGAAGCCCAGCTTAGCTTTAAATTTAAGAAACTTAATTTACATCCAAGATGGAAATTTAGCTTTCCTTTTCCCCCTCTTATTTTCTTGATTGTACCATACAAGAAAACAGGGAATTAAAGTCTATCACAGGACGATTTATTGGGATCGTCCTGACTATATTGCTTATAGCTTAACAATGGTGGAAATCAGAGGATCACCTCAGTAAGTACCACTTCCTCAGTGGTAAGCAGTTAATACAGAAAAGGGATTGGCATGGACTGTGGCAGAGGACAGAAAGTTGAAGACCATAATGAAGAAACCTACAGCACAGAATAAATCACTAGATACAAAACCAATGTCATAAATAACAAAAACCTGCTGCAATATCAGCTCTTCTAGAGATTTTGCAGTTCTGGTTATGGTAAGTAATAGGTCATGGGACAGCAAACATCATTTGATAAAGATGAGATTTTTCCACTTGACTTTCACTGGAAAATACTGCCTGGAACAGGGAGGTTAATTTTTTAACAGTGACATTCAAACACATGCCGTTATCACTGCAAAGGTCAGTATATGAGACAATCTATAACTTACTTACAGCTGAAATAATAGTAAACATTCTTTCCTTTAAAATAATTTTAATATATAGGTTGCAAATTTTAAAAAGTACTCAGTGTGTCATAGAGGATTAGGCACAGTTTAAAGAGCAAGTACTGCCAAATCCAATGAATGTGTCTCAAAAGATCATATACTGAAATCTAACAACAGATGACAAAAATCAAGGGACCAACTATTTGCTGCTTTCTGGCACTGTATTGTTTATTCAAAAATACCATAATAGTACTTTGGGGATCTTAATCTGACTTCCTGCATAAAACAGCCTACGAGACTTCCTTGAAGTAGTACTGAAATGGAGCCTTTCTTTTAGGAAAACTTTCTTTTTAGAAAATATCAAATCCTGGTTTAGAAGTAGTGAAGAATCTACCAAAAATCTCTGGTAAAATGCTTCAATGAATCATTACCCTCACTATTTACCATTTGTAAACTTTTATTTCCTTTTCTGAGTATTTCTAGTTTCAACTTTAAGCCACTGGATCTTGCTTTACCTTTTACCAATAGATTAAAAACCCTCTGTTCCCCAGGTAAGCCAGTGAAGAATTAATTTCCTTAAACTTCCCTCAGAAAGACTATGCTTCACAGCTGGTCACTGTGTTTCCCAATCTTCAGTCATTTTCAGATTCTTTCTCTGAATAACCTCCTTGATTTGTGAACACAAGATAGTGAGGTATTATCCTGGAAGATCTACCTAATAAACATGGGTGTAATGTATTTCTGTTACTAAATGATCCTACACTGTGTCAGCTTCTGGAGCCAAGAATATCACCAGCACTTCCAGCCATTTTACATCACAGGGAGCTTGTCTCAGCTACCCACAATGACTAAAGTTTTTAAGTCACCATTTCCAGGAATACTGTAAGGGAAACTATTAAGCAGAGACCGCACACCCTGTTCTTAGATGTGCTGCTTTACACACATACTGAAATACATATTGTTTGTGCCCACCTTAAGAAGAAATTCAAATCACTCTGAGCAGACTGTTATTTTAATCAATACTTGGCAAAACTCTGGAAAACTAGAAAATGTTAGGGGAAAGCTGTGATTTTCTGTTTTCATTCAAGGTCACTGACAAAAGTTTATAGCAATGCAATGACAAGAACCAGCCTACAAAGGATGTTTTTAGCCTCTAAAGGTTGTTCCTCATTCAAAGCCATATTTCGTATCTTACAGTTATTCAACTTTATACCCATTTAGTGTGAGTCATGTTAATACTGTACTGTTCTGATTTCTTACTGGTGAGTGAGCTACAGAAATACATTCCTTGTCTATCATCCACATAAGCCTGCATTTTGCTTTCTCTGGGAGAATTTTTTAAAAGCATGTAATAAACATCCCTCAGAAAGGATATGAATGCAGACTTGACAAACGGAAATCAAGCTGTGCAACAAGGTTAACTGCAGATTCTCTGATAACCAGGTTTTTATAAATACTAACATTTTCAAGATGTCTCTCTCCAGCTTACTGAGCACAAACTTGTAAAGGTCACTGGTATGAAGATCCTTAATTTTTAAAAAATATTTTCTAAAGGGCATGCAAGTCTGAACGCTACATATTATTTATAAACATAAAAAGTATCAGTCTTCACTTTGTACTGTGAAATGCTACATTTTATCTCTCCTAGCAGAACATGATACCCTAACAACTACACTCACCACATCTGAAGGCAGATCTTGTTAGTGGCCTCATTGCAGGAATTCAGAGTTTTGTTCACATAATAACATGTTTCTTTTGCCTGAAGATACCTCAATGTGTGTAACTGATCTCTGCACAGGGAGACTGTGGCAGACTCATCCACAGCAGGATGAGTAAGTCCTTTTAATCTTTCTTAGCTGCCCACAAACCACGTCACTGTAATCCATGTGAAAAACTCCAGAACTGTGCCTCAAAGTAAGCCAGAGAAGGTTACCAACACATTAACCTCCCTTTTTGCTTATTAAAAGAAAAATTAAGAGCTTTGAAAGTCAGAAATTTTTATTGCTCTTGGCTTTGAAAGGCCTAATTGTGAGACTAAAATGTTTTACAGGCCAAGTCTTAGAGATTTCTCTTCGAATCAGGAAAGACAGACTGCTCAGCTCACCAGTACCTGCAGTCACTGGGGAGATGATGGTAATTCTCCTGGAGGGGAGTGATCACAGACAGCTTAACTATCCCACGCACTGACCTTCTTCAAGCATTGCAAGAAAGGAGAATTTTATTCCTATGACACCTTGTTCTCTGTGAGGCCGTTTCCAAACATCACTCCGGATTCTGTAGGCCTGTGTCCACAAATGGATGTGCACCCCTCCAAGGCCTGGAGCTTCTCTGTCATTCCCTGCAAAACACTCCTCTGCTGCAGCACAAACCATGACTGCTGTGTGCTTCCCTGCTCTGCTGGGAAGCAACTGTGCAAGATGGAGCATTTTCCCTCTTTGCTGCCTGCTGACTTTTTATGCTGTTCCAACCTTTTTCAGAAAGCCAAGGATATTTTGAGTTCAATAGGAAAACTCAAGGCCAATAAAAAAAAAATCTGTTTAAATTATTTTTTAAAATCCTCTGATAGCCCTGTACAAAGGAAATCCAGCAGCTCAGGAAGCTTTGGCAGTGTTACCCTGGCGGCATGGAATCAGATGTGGTATTCCTCTGGCTGCCTTAGAAAATTGGAACCCCCAACTGTGAAGATCATCTAAGAGTAAAGATGGAGAATAGCTCTGTGTGCTCTGTAAAATATATATGTACATATATTATAGCATCAAGATGAAGATACAAAGAGCTACGGATTGCAATTGTGCAGTTCAAAAAGCACGTCATGACATTCATTTTGGAGACCTCCTGAAAACATAAAATAGAAGTCCCTGGTTTATTTTTGAAGTACCAACCTGTTCCACTTTAGTTTCCTCTCTTCTACCTACTAAGCCATTTTCCCACCCTTCACGCCACAGCAAGGCACTGCCAACAATTTCGAGACACCTGGGCAGGGAACTAGAACAGGTCCACTGCCAGACTCATTTCCAGTTTTTGTTCTACCTGTTTCCCCAAATTGCAGAAAACACAATACTGTCTCCGAGCACCTACAGCACCTGATACATGACTGCTGCCCATCCTCAAGAGCTGTTTCTACATCCTTACCGGAACTCACCCTGCACCACTGTTACTAATGCCACCCTCTCCAGGTAAAAACCTCAAGATTCTGCAGTCCCATGTGATTTGCCACGTTCCACGTTGCCTGTAGCAGGGCAGCAGGGGCAAATACCATTCCCATGTGACAGCTTATTTCTGCTACTGCCATGTGTGCATCTGAAAAGTCCAAATCACTGTCTGGATCATTCTGAAAAGCTTCTCAGGGCTGGCTTACTCTTATTTCAGAGAATAAGACTGGAATGGCAGCAGCCAGTCTCCTTCAGCATGAGTTAAAGAAATCTCTTCTGCAAAGCACCGTAAAAATCATTACTGAATCAATAGGTAAATCAGCACCAAGCCTTCTTATTTTGGACTCTGGAGGCTATACCCACTCAATGCTAAATGTCCAAAAGAAGAAAGAGTTAAGGGAATTCATCACATGATGATAAGTATGAAAGTTAACCTAGCTATAGTGTTGTTAAGCCAAGCTGTAATGCAGCATTTCTAAGATCATATAACATAATACAGAATAATACAAGAACATCTGCTATACAATCCATCCACTAGAAAAATTAAAAAGAACCCAAACAACAGAACCACTCTATCAAAAGCCAAGATAGATTGTTCTGCTGCACAGTAACAGAGGTCACCACCACTTCACACACAAGCAGAATCCTTCAAGTGTTGAGACAGCATTGTACTCTCAGTCATCTACTTTGTTTCAACTGAAATGTGAATAATTTTGTTCACAGATCTGTATAAGAAAGGAAATTTCAAGTTCAGAGTGTCCTGGGAATGACGTGGTATTAGAAATGCATTGCCACTGTTAAAAGTCTCTGCCGAAAGCTCATAGAAACTTCAGGAAAACAATTCTGGGAAATGATCCAGTTATCCCTCCAGAACACAGAAAATCATGTAAAACTTACTTAAAACACCAAAAGTCTCTGAGATATTGCCGCTAATAAGTCTTTTAAGAAAATTTACTATCACGTGTTTCAATAGCGCTTCAATATCACTTCCCATTTCTAAAAAATTAAGTCTCCAGATGCCATAACTTTAAAATACAATACATACAACTTAGAGATAGACACCTGCCTGGGATTACAGACAGTCCAAGAAAAGAGCTCTGAAATATGAAATTTAGCAGGGAATAAGTCAGATAATAATGCTGTTTTACAGCACTGCCAGGACAGTTTTGCTCTTGAAAGCAATAAGCAATTGTTTCATGAAGAAACAATGACCAAGGAAGCCTTAAGTGTCAGTTGATAACGTTGGTAGGAACAGAACAGGATCTACATTCCTGAGGGCAACTGCACCTTTAAAAAGTTGGAGATTCAGTTTCAATAATTTCTTGTGAAAATGAATCAGCTTTGTAAAGCATAAAATAGGCTACCATGAAATACTTTGGTCAAATAAATTTTAAAAATGTGGCCCCACAATCACTGTTAATGTAAGAGCAGCGTGTAAATGGTATTTTCCCCTTCCTCACATGCTGAGTTGTATGTCTTGACTTTGCAAAAAACCTAAAATACAGTGCAGCAGTCAAGGATGTGAGCACCTCTGTCATACCAGTTCTGGCAAAAACAGTAAATCTGCACTTGATTCTAATTCATGAAACATTCACCTCTCTAAGGTATAACCTTAATCTCTGCAGTTCTCCATACAGCACACAAACATTCAAGTACTTCTTCCCTGCAGATCAGCTAACGCACTCTAAACCTACTATTAAAACAGCTGAAATATTTTAATATAGCTTAAGGTAAAATCTATTAAAATGAACAAATACAGCCAACATACACGTTCTAAATCCACATATTGGAAATACACATATTGGTACTGGCTTCAAGAAACCTACTTTATTGTGCATTCTGGGAATGAAGTGATCCGAGACCACTGAAACATGAACTGAAATGCGTAGTGAAACCAGGCAAACCCTCAGCACTTCAACCTGAAACACCAGGTTACCCCAGAGATGGTACCTGTGAGTACATTCCGAAAAAAAATTTGATATTTTATCACACAATCACTCATGGTAATTAGCCCAAATGAAACATATTATCATGTTCACCACCATCTTTTTTTTTAGTATTTTCTCATTTCAGGTGTTTTCTTGGTCCTTGGTGGTCTACTGCCTTTTTATGTTCACATAAAGAACCTACGTTTTTTAATTTATGCATCTTATTAATGCAAATAGGTTCAAAAAGCCATTTCTGAGCCCCCCTAAGATCTCTATTATTATTTTACAGTCATGCCTTTATAAGCAAACACTTTACACTTGACCAAAAAGAGAAATGCTATTCTGTATAATTACAGAATTTATAAGCTTTTACGTACACGGGCATTATTACAGCAAAACAATTAAAACCTTGTCTAGTTTTGAATTCTGCTTCAACAACATCACACAGCCAACCACACAAACACTGGTCCACACAGTGAATTCATTCCTAATCTCTGTCAGATAATGACTGACTCATAAATTACGAGTGTGTTATGGTATTTCTTTAAACTAAGCAAATTTTTAAATGTGTCAACACTGACTAATTTTTAAAGATTGTTGCCCACAATATTTCAGCTGCTTAACCACTGGTGGGAAGGAGCTATTACTATTTAACTAGAAGTTAATGTCCTTGTCAAAAACATGTCTGTAGTCTGACAGGAAAAATGGGTCAAAAAAAGGTGGAGCATAAAAGGAAAAAACATGAGCTGAATGTTTTACCTCACTGTCTGGGCTGGGCTGGATAACTTCCCAGGTCTGAGAGTCCACATCGTAGCAGTGAAGCTCATTAGGCAGCGTGTTATCTGCAGCACCACCAAACACGTAGAGATGCCGATCAAACGCCACCATGGTGTGGCCGTATCTTCGCTGTGGAGGAGGAGGGGAGCCTCGAAGCAAGTGCTCAGTAGGAATCCGTGTCCAACTGAGACATTAAACATGAAACAGTATGAACAGCAGCTCTATTACAGTGCTTACTGATCCTGCATGAGAACAGACAACAACTAATCCTGCAGATTTCTCAGCTCTGTATTGCTAAATTTCTAACTGAAAATGTGATAAATGCAACGTGGTTCCATAACCCAGATGTATTTATGTAATCCTCAGCAGCACAAAGATCACAACTTGGGAAGGAGTAAGTCATTATCACATATTTTAACAGCTAACCCTTCTAAGTGAAGGGCACTGTTCTCGTACCATACCCCATTTGGATAAGGCACTGCTGATCCACTACCATAGCAGGATCTCAGCCAAGGTCTGGAGCCCGTCAGCTGTTGTTTCAGTTGTGGTTCCACTTCAGCCAGTAACCAATAACCAGGCTGGCAGAACAGACCAGTGTGTCTGTATTCCACTTTTTGGCTTTTTTTATCCCATCAGAGGGGCCACATTTTCAGAGCAATGGTTGACACTGAGCAAGTCACACCAAATGTCTCAAACTAAATCCTCAAGGTTTTTTAAAATACTATACATTTTATATTTCCCAGTGATTTCACTATGAACTGGGTTTTCATAGGACCTCTGTCTGGTTTTAATCAGTTAGTTATTCAAATAACAACTTTTAGGAAGGCAATATTTGGCATCCCATGCTGAATACACTAAGATTCATACTTACTGTTTGTACTGAATCTACTAAACTTTCCGCTTGTCTGCTGAAAAAGACCTATCTGATGCACATTGCAAACGACAAAGTCTCATTAAAACAGTCAATATTTTATCTTATCTACCCTTCCTTGTCATGAGATGCAGTGTTCTTCCTCAATACCCTTAAGTACGTGCATTTCTCAACTGAAGTAGTCAAGGATTATGTGGATTTTGCAGGACTTAACTGTCTACACTTACATCTTTTCTTTGAATTCAAACTGGAAGAGATTGTTGGTAATCTTTGCTCCACTCTGGCCAGAGAAAACAAACATCTTGTCTTTGCAAACAGCCACAGGAAAATTACAACACGAAGGCGGAATTTCACCACTTTGTTCAATCTGAAAGATAACGAAGTTCAAAATTAAAAACGTATTACTGTAGTGCGCAACTACGCGCGTGGAGCATGCTGCAACCCATCAGCAGGCAGACAGACTGACCACATGGCAGCAATGTGTGCAGACAACCAAGTCCTCATAAATCTGGCTACAGGTAATCAACTAATGCTGTGCTTACATGTCTGCACAGACTAGTTTTACCATGGATAAAAAGGATGAGAGGACACATTTCTAAAGCCCCTGATACCGTGAGGATCAGGACTCTGATCTTGCTAGCCAGGCAGCACAGCTCCCAGTCTGTGGCAGTGGCTGAAGTGGGAAGTGCAGTCCCTCTCTACAGGGGCACATCAAAGTCACTATGGGCAGTCTTTGCCCAGCTCACAGATTCACAACCAAAAAAAAAATAAAATCACACTTTCATAGACACTCGGTTTTCCAAATACACAAACAATGTGATTTTTTTGCTGAACTGTTTCTTTTTGTCTGTGTGACAAAGACATTCTGAAGAGAGCAGTGCAGCCCAGCATAGGAAATTTTAAATAATTGTATATGAAAACCAAAAAAAAATTCTGTTAGTTGAAATTAAAGTTTCTTACCTCTTCCCAGCATGTTAGCTCTCTATCCTGTAGGCCAACTGTCCACATATCATTTAACCTATAACACAAAAAATGGTTGACTTGAAATAGTTTATTTTCAGTAATTTTTAGCTCACAGTTGAAAGGACAGAGATCCTATTTTATCAGCATTCCTTCTCCTGCACAGGAAGAACCTCCTACTTCCACTAGTAGACAGAAACCTATTAAAATCTTTTTGTCCTATACCTAAGTTTTATACCACCACCTCAGCTTGCTTTAGCATCTTTCTGATTACAAGTATACTATAGTTACCAGTTATACACAGCAACTCTGCCTGGAGCTTAAGGATTTGAGCTCTTTAATCTTCAGGACTTTTACAGAAATATTCCTTAATACCCTGCCTTCTTCTACCTATCGCTGCTAACCCCTGAGACCGACCACAGTAATTACTTACGTTGCTGAATCCTACCTTACATAAAGGAGGACGAAGCGGGTAACCTGACACATTGCTGACTACTACATATCTGACTATGCTTTTCCCAGTACAAGTTACTCACAGTAACTACAGATGTTTCCTTTGTTCAAATCTGCCTGGAGGCTCATGTTCCACAAAAAAACATTTTTTTAATGTGATTAGACATATTTAACATAAATTAGACAGCTCCTCTCACCCAATTCCTCCTTCCAGCTACTCAAGGTCCTTGGGGAACTCCCTACGCTGGAACTGAGCAATTCCACAGGGTTATGCATCTTTCTCCAATTCCTCCCTCAGAAATAAATAAAAGATTCCATCTGTTTTTCCAATTAACAGCAGCTCTCCCAGAGACTTTGAGGAGCTGGTAACTTTGCTGAAGATTCTCCTCAGAAGAGGAGGCAACCCAGCACATTGAGGCAGCTCCTAATTTGTTACAGTCTCTATGTGCTCTCATGATGCAAATGTTGTGCATCAACATTAAATACTTCTCAAGTTCATCAAGACAGAAAAAAAAATGCATTCAGAATTGATTCTTCCCTGATAGACTAACAGCAAATGCAAAGAGCTGCCATCTGGGACAAAGCACCAGACACGTCCTAACTTCTCAGTACCACTCATTTCCAGTCTTTTCCCATCCAAAATCTCATCTCCCTTCAACCTAAATAGTATCATATCATTTTCAGAGCAAAAGCTGAAATGTTGTTCCTAGTTCTGTCATGTGACTTCACAGAAAATCCACACTTTGTTCTATAAGTCTTCAGGGACATCAAAAGGCTCGTGGCAGGTATCTTCTAAGAAATGCTCATTTGCCATATTTCAAAGATCCTTTAGCAACTTTACAACCAAGGTGGCTGACAAGTTATACTCTTGAGTCACCAGACTTTTAGGTTTTAAAAACATACTTATTTGAACATGAACTGGTAGATTGCAAAAATGTAATGCTCAGCAACAGGCTGGGTTTTGCAAAGCTCATTATGTGTTTAAATCACTTGGTAAATGAAAATGTCTCTGCAGAGGTGAAAAGTAAGGGAGTGGGATTTTACAAAAGCACCCAAGGAGAGAGCAATCCCACCACATACCGTGCATTGCCATCGTATCCCGCAAAGATCCACAGCTTGTCACTATACACTGTTGCACCATGAGCTGACCTCGCAACTGGCAATCTGCAAGTCAGAAAATTAAGAAAAAGATGTCTTAAATCACCTGCAGAGGTGCTGTAAGAAGGATCCACATTACAACTAAAATGGACATGTAAGAAGAATTAAGTCCCCTGCACAAAATGGCCACAAGCCAAGAAACTGCTTCTGTCATACACCCTTAAAACACAAAGCAAGCCTCTGGAGGGGACGGTTTAGAATTTCACACTCTGCTTCCTTCATTAGAGAAAAATTACCTGAATGCATACAGAAAAAAACAGAGAAAAAAAATCCCAACTAATTCCTTGTCGGGCCTCAAATACTCTTATTTTATGGAAAGTAGCAAAGTAGTGGGACAATTCATAGCACTATCATTATGGCAGACTGGCAATCTCCCTGTGCTATAAAAATCCCACACGTACCTTCACACGCTAAGAAGGTGGAACACACAAACAAGACCTGGGACAGAGCTCAAAATGCTTATTTGGGACTGCTTAGCAGGGCTTTCCTGAGATGCAGTGCCCACAATAAAAGATCAAACCTGTGATTTCTCTTCCCCAGTCTTTGTTGTTTTTACTAAATCAGCCAAGTGTTGAACAAAACTGTGATGCCACAAGGCCAGGAGATGTAACAGTAGCTTGTTTGAGGTCATTTGTGCAGTATGCACTCTTGTAACTGGGGGAAAGACAAGCACGTTTGAGTTCATAAAATATGAATACAAATTGCTCTCCAAAACGTCCAAAGTTGTACAATAATCAGAAAGAGAAACTACTAATGTGGTTTATATTTAAAAACATATGCTCATCAGGCGAGCAACAGTAACTTAAGAATAGATTGTGCATTCCTCACCCCTTTCTACAAAAGTCAATATTAAATGTTCCCTTCCCTCTCCCCACTAAAATCAGCATTTCAGAAACTTCAGAAACTGTGGTAAAGACACAGCAGGTCCCATACACGGGGGTGGTAAAACATTACATGGATGGGTCAAAACTCAGTGTCACAGGTAACATCCTGAAATGTGCACAAAAGTCAGCTCGAAGTAGCAATGAGTTACTGGTTTTGATTTTGCCTTGGAAAGATGAAACTCAGGAACCTGTACTCAACAGATCCAAATATATATATCAACTCTGCTTCTAAATTTCTGTGAATACACATCACCCTAAGGTGCTTCAAGCAAGTGTGTGCATTTCAGAGGACTCTAAGATAAAGTCCAACTTTAATCAGAAAAGAATGTGTAGATTTAACTACAAATCAGCTTCAAATTTTGTTTTATTAAACTAAACTGAAACTATGAGGGATCAACAAATTTCATGCTATCCTTGAAAAAGAAACAATTCAAGAGAAAAAATCTCCTCTGCTCCCATCCCTTCTGTCACAGAATGTGAACAATGGATTTTTGTCAGATTTCCAGTATAGTACACTCTAGAATGGAGGCCCTGAAAAATAACTCCTTCTGAACAAAGATAGTTTTCAGAAAACTTTAATCAAGAAAGTGGAGCGGAAATTGTCCTTCAGCCTTAATATTAATATTGTACCTAATTCTAGCTGTGCCCTTTTAACTATTTGCTGAGTTACCCTCAAGTCCCCTTGAAGAGTGGGGCAACAAGGCCAGCTCCTTACCTTCCTTCAGTCTTCCACTCTGTCCACTGTCCAGTTGCAAACTTATATTCAAAGAGATCATTTTTATTCTTCAGGTTGGAATTGGAATAAATGTCTCCAGTATAGCCACCTGGGCAACAACAATTCCATTAGACTCAAATGCAACAGAGCATACACGCTTCTACCCATTAGATTAGAAAAACCCTTAAGTTTAGATGGCACAAAGAGAAGGTATTTGACTAATGGACTACTATAGGTAGGAGACTTCTCCTCCACTCCTACCCCTAAAGAAACACTACAGTAATGAGTTTCAAGTGTTCTTTACTTCAGACAAAACAGCAAAAATATTTCCAACCTAAAGTTGAAATCACAGTCAGCCATGAAAAATACTGGATTTGCTACTGAATAAGATATTTTGACACTTCCTAAAAATATCTCATTCTTTTTTCAAAGTAACACTACCAGCACATTCATCATTCCAAGCCCGCACAACCGAAATCTGCTGCTGTCTTACCAAACACAAACATGCTGCTCCCATAGACCACAGCAGAGTGGTGATACCGTGGTGCTGGTGGGGTCCCCGTGGTAAAAGCCCTGCACAACATTTAGAACAGCAGCAATCAAACACCCTTGTCATGCTTCAGCTATTGTGCAGATTCACAAAAAGAAACAATTGTTAAAAGCTATTCTGCTTTCACTAGTTTTGGTTTCTTAATTATACTAAGAGTTTATGACAGGCTTAGTGCTATAAGCATAAATGGCTGCAAACGTGAAGCTGCTGGAATCTGTTTGCAGATAGCAAGCAGGGCACAGGTAAGGCCACTGGGACTAAACGCTCCAGAGCAAAGGAGCCAAGCAAAGACATCTGTGAGGCTCCCTTGGCACCTTTCCAGCCCTGAGGGGCTGCAGCAGCCCAGGCCCTCTGCCCCAGCACCCTTCCAGCTCTCTCACAGGGTGTGTGACAGTGGCACCCCCCGGTTCTGTCCATCGCTGCGCCCAGCGCCCCCCGGCAGGCAGGAGCCCCGGCGGCAGCACCGGGGCTGCCTCGGAGAAGAGTCGGAAGCCAGGCGGGTTTATACGCTAAAAGTTTATTTGTTAGTACAAAAAACCCCAAACCACGAACAATACTCGTGAATACGCATAAAGTCTCGTTCCAGTCAGGTCTGCGCTATCAGCGACTCCGGTGAGTCTGTGGCTGCCGGAGCCTCGGGCAATTCCAGCAAGTAACGCCCGGTGTGCGAAACGGGATGGGTTCCTCCCCGCAGAGGAGCTGCGAGCAGCACATGCCCAGCGCTGGGCAGGAGCCTGCAGCGCACCCTTCGGTTTTAACTTCAACAGGGAGTTTGTATTTCTTAACACGGCGTTAGTAACTGTTATGACTATTAGTTTAGTTTCTTCTCGACAGCAGACGACAGGTAAGAGGGGTGCTCTGCACCTCGAAACCAGCCCTTGGACAGACCTCTGTAAGAGCCCAGCATTTTTCATCCTGAGCAAATCACCCTGTTACCGGTCAGATTTGTTTCAGCAAAACTGACACCCCTCCAGCAAACAGTTTTTTTGTTTAAAGATACATCATGGAGCATTTAGAATTTTGTTAGGAAGGGCAGCGGGAAAGCAGAAAGGCAAAGGAGTTACATCAGTGCAGCAACCAGGAGGACCACACAAAAGTTCTTCAAACCATCTCCCCTTTGTGCACTGTTGCTCTCACAGCCTATTTAAGTGTCTTTCTAGGGGAAGCCTGAGTCACAGTGTTTCTTGTCAAAAAATATCCTTCACACCACGAGTTTCCTCACAACAGAGTGTGCTGCACAACCTCACTGCTGCTGTGCCCACTGTGCCCAGGCAGGGACAGGACATCTCTGGGCTGGTCCCCACCTCCAGCTCCTGTGCAGCAGCACTGTGCCCCGCCAGCTCAGGCTGCACCCGGGCTGACACGACAGGAGTGCAGAGCACCAGTCCCCAAAAGCCACTTATCCACCGATCTTTCCCTTGTCACAAGCTACAGCCCTGGAAAACACAGATACACCTGCAAATCAAAGCAGTTTCTAATCAACACACTGACGAGCTCCAACAGGAACTCTAAAAGACACCAGTCCATCTACTCTTTGGACCTTGCTATTGCAAAGAAATCCTTGGATTTCTCACAGTTCAGGATGAGGAACAGTATCAGCAGTACCAGGTCGGTGTCATTTTTTATGATCTTGTTTAAACCCACCATCCAACTTAACTAAAGCAAGCACCACTAAGGCACCCAGCAGCCAACTCCCACCAGAAATCATGTGAACCTCAGCAGCACCTCTCCACGAGCTCTGGCTACCCAGACCTGCACACACTCCATTTACTACTGACACCCTAACACACACCTAGATGCTTCCAGACGTTTGGTATTCACTTACCTCCAAGAATGGATGACTGGTTTTGAGCCTTGCTGCCAATGTATGGGGCAAAATAAGATGGTCCTACCTCTTCCCAGGGCTGAGACCGGTCACTCTGAGGACACTCACTTGATCCTTTCTGTACAGCTATCAGGATACACCATCTGCTTCTAGTTGGGTTTTCTCAAGAGACTACACCATTACACTTGTTGGCCCTTTTCAGTGAAAGCTACAAGAGACAAATGCCTCAAAACAAAATTCCTCAGGAAAAAAAAAAAGTCTAGGTAGAAAGCAGAACCACAGTGTTCCCACTGAAGGGAAGGCCATGGCACCAAGTTTAATTATAAATTCTTATACACCAGAGAATCCACCGAAAAGAAAGATACTGTGACACAATTGTGTGGAAATTTTTGATCAGAGCTTATTAGACAGACACACACATGCTCACACACACAAAAAGTCAGGCTTCAAATTCTGCTTCTCACAGAGCTATTCAGACAAAACCATTGAGAACTCCAGGATGGTTCATATTAGTCTGCAGCGAATGGTGGGAATTGCCCCCTAGTTCTGCCTGTTCCCAAGTACAACGTGAGGGGTGGGGGTGGGAGAAGGGAGCAACGTCTGTTTTAGAATTCAGGGTTATTTTACCATTTTCCCCACACACGCTAAACAAATTGTGCCATCTTTGTCTGTTAAAAAGTTAATTTATTATCCTCTCCTGGTAAAACAGTGAAAAGCTATACTCTGTTAGACCAGTAAGATACAGAATTACTCCAGCTCTTTGGAGGTTTTTAGATACAACTTCGAAGCATTTTATTCCACAAAGGAACAGCAAGTACCTTTCTTAAGAAAGGAAACTCTATAATGGGTCAGCCTTTTCTTTTAAGCAGAAGAAGATGTATCCATTACAGGACTCCCTTTCTGTCCAGATGACTCCTATGAAATACCCTAACATCCTCCGGGCAGCATATACAGAAATATTCCTAAGGAGAAACATGTCTTAGAAAAGTTACTTCAGGAAACAAGTGCAAGTTCCTTTTAAATCTGTTTTATAAGAAGGATACCAATGTACATTTTAATAGTTTTATTTTCATTTTCCCCCAAGGGGGAACGAAAGGCAGAGAGGTGTTGTGAGATACATCACGCTGTTCTTACGGGTAAGTCAATTTGCAAATGTTATTTTACCACTCTATAAAAATACACACAGGAGTGTGAAGAAAGCAAAGTAGTTCAGAGTGGCTGTCATGGAGCAAATATGTTAAATACAATCAGTTTTTTTCCCCGAAAAATTGTGGCTCCTTGTGTTCCATAAAACCGAAGTCTTTAGTAGCCACATGCCACAGGAACCAAAATTTAAGTGGTAGCTTCCTTTGAGCATGTGCACACAAAAGCATTAGTAAAGAGCTGCTCCCATTGGACTGGACAGCAGATGTGAGCAACAAAGCCCCATCCACAACAAGGAAAGAAGATATGCATTCAGTTTTTTTGTCTCAGTTTTCCATCCAAACTCCTGAAAACAGGTTCCATATCATTCAGGCATCTCTGATAAAAGAGTCTATAGTTCTATAAAAAGAAGTCACGCCGTAAGATCAAGATATTTACCCTGTATGTCATGCGAGCGTGAAGAGGAACAACCTTCCAATTTCTCAAGATACATCCAAGCAATCTGTAAGTGACCCAATTCCTTTCTCTGTCCAACTGTGCTGTGGGAAACTCAGTTAAGTGCCTCTTCGCAGGTAGAGACAGTTTTGCTTTTAAAAATATTAAGGACACATTTTTTTTTTATCTTTAAGAACTTCCTGGAAAGTTACTGTGGAAAATGAAAGCGCTCCCATGGTGAGAACAATGTGCAAAGCTCTACAGACTTCTGTCCTTGCTGCTTTCTTGGTATTCCTTCCCTTAGCAGATTCGTGTTAAGATGAGGCTCAATACATTGCAATGAGGCCATCATCCACCTGTAACAAGCAGGTAGACACTGGAAAATGTTTTATGTTTAATCATAAAACGTGGAATAAACCAAAAAAAAAAAAAAGATTCAGATATGATTGGTATGGTCTCTTGAGTAGGTTTATATACCAATGGCCTGTAACACTCGCTTTTCATTCTCATTGAGATGGTCTGAAAACATTGCATAGCAGGGCTGCTGTGCAAACTGACAGAGGAAGTCAGTGAGATAGGCCTGAAAGGAAGACAGAAAGACCCAGTTAGCATCACATCACTGGAAATTCTGTTTCTTTCATGTATCAAAAGATAAACCTCAACATGCACCAAGCAAGATAAAGGGATTGCAGGGAACAGACAAGCGATGCAGAAGGAAGGTGGCAGCAGAGGGGAAGGACTAAGAAATGGCTGCCAGGTGGTGGCAAAAAGCAGGAGCAAACATACAGGGACTGACTGGATGGAAGCATCTCCAAGGGGAGCATGGAATTCTGTCAGGTTCAGACTCCAATCTACTTCTGACTTCAGCAAACAGCTGTGAAGCTCATAGGTAGAAAATTCTCAACTCCCTCTGTTCAAAAAGTTTTGTTCATTCACTTTTCCACATTATAGATATTGATCCAATAAGGAAAAACTCCAGGCACTCTTGGGACACTCAACACTTTCCAAAGTAATTTCAATGAACTGAGTACCTTTGGGACAACAATCAATAACTGGTGTTTCCAGTGGTTTACAGTTTTGTTAAAGTACAACATGAAAAAAATTAAGTTTATAAAGAATGATAGGAATCTGATTTTTAAAAAATCTCATTCTAGAGCATCACCTGGAGATCTATTTGGTAAAGAGGGTCCTTTAATGCATCTGGATCATCCTCTTCATCATCTTCAAAGTAATCCTCATCTGTCAGAAGCAAATCAGCAGGTTTTAACATCAAACAGAGCAAAATATCTGAGGAAGTATTCTATTAGACTACTGTCGAAATCCAAGGATCCAAAAATAAATAGTTTCAGCACTGCTGGGTAAAAAAAAAAAAAAAAAGTATCCAAAATATTCGCTCCTTAAGTTCACATGATTAGAAAACAACAAACCCAAGACAAGACAGGTAATAGTGGGAGTCTCACACAGGCAAGACCAGCATACATGGGATACTGGACAAGCAGGTTTGTTAGTTATGGTACTATTATCTTATGCCTTAATCTTATGTCAGGGTGACACATTTCCAAATCCGTACTAAAGTAAGTAGTTTCCCTTATTGTATTTGCCTGTAAGGTTCGCCCTTCTAAGACTATATGCAAACAGGAGAGCAGAGGAAAGACAGGACACATCCACTCCATCTTCTTTATGCAGCAATTATTTCCCAAGGTCAATCCCCAAACCAGCTCATCCACTTCTACAACACTGTCATTCCAAGGTCACATCTACATCTCTGAGCATCAATTTGCTCTTTAGAAGAAATACCTGCATGAACCTCACAGCTATGTGAAGCCTACACAGCATGTGAACTCTCAAGTGAAAAATGCAGTTATTCAATCACCGTGTTACTCAAAGACATGTCCCTCTCTTGCAGAAAAATATCCTTATTCAAAATGCCAGTGTAGTATTTCCTTCCCCTTGCCTGCAGCCTCTGTTGAGCTGCTGCCAAGGAAAGAAAACTTTGACTAGGACATCATCTACTCTATTTTTGCTTTGGGTAAGCATTTTAAAGCTGTTACTTACCATACTTGTTTGTGGAAAGAATATCTGATAAGAACTGTCCTGCTAAGCCTTCATCTTCATCCTCGTCCTCTTCCTGATCCTCCCACATATCATTTGAATCATCTGTTAAAAAAAAAAAAAAAAAGATTCTAGGAATAATCAAAATCCAAGAGGTCTAATCTGTTGATCACTCTCCCGGGGACTGTAGTTTTTAGGCAAACATCCCTGCTTGTGTAGGTGGATGAAGGGAAACACCTGCAACCTCTACTATCCTTTTGGAATGAGTGACTCAAGAACTGGAGCTAAGCAAAAAGCAGCAGCAAGAATGGATACTCAAAGTAGGGAGGAAGAAAGGCTAACCAGATACACCAAGAAAGGATAATTCTATTGGCATGTGGTCAGATCCCAGCTTCCAAACTTACCCCAAATAATTTTCAGGTGTAAGAATACACAACACTGACTGATCTTATCCTCTGGATCACTATTTAAGCCCGTGTAATTACAGGTATGCTATTTACTGTTGTGAGTTTCTTCTTACTATAAATGCTTCTGAAGAGATTACAAAGTAGATTTAAGCCATGCAAAGAGTAAAAGCAAACCCAGTATTTTACCTTGGCTCCAATCTGCAGTTGTCTGTCTAGATGCATTTGCTTCCATCACATTAGAGAGTTCATTTATTATTAATTTTAAGATTTTTACTAACAAAGGAATGTTTGTCCAGCGTTCAGGATCTAGAAGAGAAGAAGAAAAAAAAAAAAGTATATTCACACTGCTTTTAATAAAAGTTGTTAAAAATGGGCCTTTTTTTTTTTGTTGTGGCGGCAGTTTGTGGGTTTTGTTTGATTGCTTTTTAAATTATACCATACATTTAAAATGTTCACGTACAAGTTAAACTTCCTGGTTGGGAGGAAAAAGGAAGTTATGTAAAAACCCCAAAAGTTCTTTCTGCATACCTTCACAGGTAGCCTTCCAAAGACTGTAAATGCAATATCAAATATTAGCATATTTTGAATGAAGAGAAGGCATGCCTACAATCTTCACAGCTGAATGAATTTGTGAGTCTACTCCATGAAATTATAGTTACAGATGACTTCATCAAGCATTCTTCTCTGAAGTATATTTACAGATCTAGCAGTGTGTTGAAGTAAATGAGCTGTGCTCCACTCCCACATGTGGCTCTGAGCTTTCTGAGACACTGTAAGCTCCAACTTTTCCTCACCGGTGTTCCTGCAGGGCTTAATTTCCACAAGGATAGCTAGACAGTGCATTTGTCCTTAATTACAAAAGTAAAGATCCTATCAAATAAAGAAACTGGGAGCACTAGTTTTAACTCACATTGATACTAGTATTAATCTCAGTTTAACTCCAATGCTGGCAATTACCATTTTTCTACCTGACTAGACAGTATCTGAGTTTGCTGGGTTTTTTTTTAAAAGCAAAGAATAATATGGTAGGAGGTGTTTTGTGACCACTACTTACCTCTCACATTCCTAGTGCTTTCCCCTATTTCTCTCTCTAGGTGTCAACTCTGTCCTTTACTAAGTGTTACTGCATCATTCCAAATCCCCTGAGCCTGTACGACAGCTGAAGGCTCGAGAAGCAGCGACTGCCCGGATGTGCATCCGGTTTGGATCTGCACAGCCGCTACGTCCCGTCCTGCAACAGGTCATGCTCCAGCTCCAGCACAGCAAGTTGCAGAACCAAGGTTTTGACTAATCCCTGAGGACAGGGTCTTCCCAGTGACTTCCCTCTGGGCTGCTCTCCTCAGAAATAAACGGCCCACTGCTCCCTCCGCTCTCTATATAGTGATCAAAGATTTTGGGTTCAGCCAACTATTTTAACAAGTGTTTATTTTATTAATAATTGTATTTAATAATAATTGTTTTATTTAATAACAATAAGACAATTATCATGCAGGAGACTGGCAAGGCTTTCCTTAAAAGTGATCTCTAACTTGTTGAAGTCATTGCTGATATTTGTGAAAGTCTGTCTCATCAGGAAAAACACCACTTTTCTTTTGAAATCTCTACATTGACTAAATACACCTTCCTCTCAGAGAAGCTACTAGGCATCATGAAATTACCAATTCTATCTCATTAGATGGAACAGGATGATGCAAAATAGCAGTGAATAACTCCCTATCCCATAATCACCTCATCCATATCAAATCAGAGATGTCAGGAGTCTTCCAAACCAGTCTTTGGCAGAATTAAGGCAAATAATGAATATGTTAAGTACATGGTGTATGGATTAGCTCTGAAAAACAACATGCACCTTCTGTAGGGAAGATCTCCCACAGCTTTGTGTGATCTGCAAGATCTATTTTAAGGCCTTTCCTAGTATCTACTAACAGGGAAAAAAACCCAACCTGTTAAAACAGAAAAATAATTACTTACTTTTGGCCGACTTCGATCGTGTTCGTATTCCCTCATCCATATTAAATATTTCTTCTCCCTTTACCCTAATGTCCTGAAGTCGCTTGTCATCTGTGTTGATGCCATACTGAAGAAGTTTACACAATGCTACAGAGCTGAGGAGCAGGAAATAGGAAAATTACAGATCAGAATTTCTCTAAACTGTCTGGCTTTCACAGTGAACTGCTAATAGGAAACACATCTCCAGAGCAGACATTCAGATGCCCTTTTTTCTGCACTGTTGCCAAGAACAAGCATTACAGAATTTTCCTATTTCTCCTGCTGTATGTCAGCATCCAAAACTGGACCCATCTCCTGACCTGCACAGCAAGCTGAAAAACAACAAAGCTTTGGATTAAACGCTACCAAACAGTGCATACATACATTAAAGTTTTTTCCAGTTCAGAAGGGCCACGAGGTTAAACACACTCCTGAAGCATCACGTGCAGATGAAGATGGAATTAAGAGGAACACAGTGGCAAGAGAGTAGTAAATTGGTTGATCTGCAGCCACGAGCATCTCTTCTACTTTTCTCCAGTCTCAAAGCTCTTTTTCACTTCTGGTTCTTCACAGCTCTGCTACACTCAGACCTTCTAGTTTGCTCTTTTGGTATTTTCACGTGTTCTTTCCATCTCTGCTGCTCAGATTTCTACTCCACACTTTCAAACATTTTCTTGTTCCAGGCTGTTTAAGCAATACTGAGCATGACTAACTACAGGTTAAGGCCATCAATTTAAGATTGGCACTCTTAAACCTCTCTCCTGACTCCACAAGTCTCAAACTGAAGTTTTGGAGCTCTGTGGAACTCAACTCTTTTCATGCTTCCACTTCACACCCTTTTCCTCTCCCACTCTATGGCTCTGAGTTCCCATACTGCTGGTCTGGACCCAGATCTTACATGCCATCCCTGAGTTACCCAGTTTTCCCATCCTTTCATCATGCAAGTCAAGAGCAAATAGCCACTTCTTCAACTTGCCACTCACAGGGATGGAGACTGATGCACAAAGAAGGCATCAGCTGTCTTCACATTCCTTTTACTAATTCTAAACAAGAGGGTCATCTGAGCAGGCATTGCTTTTCTTCAGTACACAGAAAACACCCAGCATTTTCTAATGCATGATAAGCATCACCATAAACAACCCCAATCAAAGTGTTTAATATAGTCTGGAGCCCCGCCAAGTCATCTGTACACAAACAGCTCTAATCTTGGGCAATACAAAGACAGCACTGAACAACAAAGTTTAACCTTGTTCTCCCTGCCAGCATCAGCCTTGGCTTTTCCCTGTGGCCATAAGCATTCTCAGGGGATCCTGCAGACAACCCTGTTCTGTAAAAATGGGGATAAACCACTGCCCTTAGGAATTAAACAGACCGAGTGTGACCAAAGCAGCACCAGATCCCCAAATCAGACTGCCTCCTGTTCTGCATAACCATTCACAAACTTCCATTTCAAACATGCTTTTTCTTATTATTTATTTCACAGGCTATTTGATTGCCTTGTAACAATAACACACCAACGCATACTAAGAAGTGAGTTAACAGCTGGTGAGACCCCCCAAGAGTGGTTTGTTAGGCTTCATATTTCCAGAAAAATCAAAGACAGCAGCTGTGGCAAAATTTAAATTAATACAGAGCATTTCATGCTTTGGAATATAGTATTCAGCCTCCACCGGAACACGAATGTGCTTCTACAGCAAAAGGGAGAAAAAACTGTTTCAGTTCATTTCTTTATTGACTTTTAAAAGATCATTAAATTAACAGGAAATCACCATATTCTCTCAGGAAACCCTCTACAATGCCCTGAAACTCTACAGTAGTCTACAAAGGCTATTTCATGTCTGGAAGCTATTCTCATCCCATTCACAGAAGTTCAATCTCAGAAGCACTTCTGTGTTTGCAAGACACCCCCTTCCCCCTTGGGTCACCCTGTTCCCACACAGAAACACCAGGCAGCAAGAGGAGCATTTAGAGGAAGATCAGAGACTGCTCCAATTACCACAGCTGTCCTGAGCTAAACTGACAGCGCAGGAAAAAATTAATTCTGTCCAACACTGCCACACACACTAATCTAAGTCTGAACCAGCTTCACTTTCCCTCATGCCCAGAGCATGTAATTGCAATAGGATGATCAGCCAGCTGTTAATGCACAGATCCTGCTTGTGAAGCATCCTACCTGACTTTGCCTTCATACTGCCCATAGAACAAGTGCTGCCGGCTCATCCATTCGGCCATTACAAACTCCAGGGCAGGTTTGCCGGTTGGTCCAGGGAGACTACAGAGGAACTCTAGGAGTGGTTCCAGTTGTGAGTGAACCAAGTGAGCAAACACCATGATCAAAGACTACAGGAAAAAGGAAACATAAGCTGTACATCATTTAATAGCTGGAAATGTTTTATCAAATATTCAAGTAACTGAGTTCCCTGTAGGAGTGGAGACTGTGCTCATCAACCCCAGGAGGAAGAGAAAGTGTAACAACCATCTGCAAGGCACTCCCTGCTACTAAAGCAGGCAAGAAATATACAGTCAATAGCAGTATTTAACCACCCCAAAAAACACAGAGCAGGAATAAATTTACTCACATACATACTTCCAAACTAACAAACCTTCCCAAAGCAAAGATTAAAAAGCTATTTAAAAAGTATCAGAGGTTGCAGTTGACTTTTGACCAGCAAAAATATCATACGGCAACACTCACACACTGCAAGCACCCCAGTTTGCTCAATGGACCAGAAGCTGGTGCTATACACAGAGATCTAAATCTACACATATCTAGCAGAAACATGGCTCAAGTCAAGGAACAGAAGTTACTGGTTCAGAGTCAGAACCCATATTCTCTTCCCCTTTCACCCCAGGGATTTCCCATCATCACTTCTACCTTCTCCCGTATCATCACATCATAATCCAGCAGCACTTTTCCACTTCTGAGGGCATTCTGAACACAATTTTGGGGGAAAGAATTTCAAGTTTTTAAAAAGTTGTTGGTTTTTTTTTTTACAAGATGCAGTTTTACAGTCTGACTCCTAAAGACCAGGGGTAGAATTTATACGTTGCATATGTCTAAATATCAGTCCTCAAGTCTGAGGGCATCTCTGAAGGCTTCCTCGGGGAAAAGCTGCCCATCTTCAGAGGCCCATCATTCAGGCTAACACAGGGAAGAGATTCAGCATTGTGAAAGGCTTGTTTCTCTTCCCCTGGCTGCAGGGTCTTCATGTGACTGCTTCAGAATTAAGCTTCCGCATCTTTTAAATCCAAAAATAGGCAAAGTGAGAGCCATTCTGAACAGTTAAAAATCAACAGTGTGTCTGAGGAGGAAAAAAGCAAGGCTTTAAGATAAAATCTGTGCTGACATCTGAATGGCCCTCTTGATTCAGCATGTGCTGACTTGAAAAATGCACATACCAAAATCGGAGAAATACGCAATATAAAAGGGTTAGAGCAGGGTGAGCCTCAGCCAAGTGCTACACTGAGGGCAAAGGTGGGATCTTGGCACAACAGTGCCAGCAAAATGCTCTCCCCCAGGTGCTGCTGAGGAACCAGGGCAGCCATTACTAGACATTTTACATTAAGGGCACAGGCAAGAAAGACAGGAGAGAATGAAGACCACTGGGATAAAATCATTCCATAAAACTGTGCCGCTAGAAGTAGGTCAAGGCTAGAAGAGATCATGATGCTCTTTGGCCTCTCACCTGATACAGGCCAAATACACCTCCCATCCACCAAAAGTTCACCTTGTCTTAACTCCCAGGCATTTATCCTTCAAATACAGCAAAAAAAAAAAGCACTAGAAAACATGTATTGTCTTTGCCATAGCATCCCTACTTCAGCAACTACTGTCCCCTCCAAAAGTTCATTGCCTGCAAGCACAAGGTCATGAGGGACTATTTAAGGTGCAGTAAAGTTTACCCACAAGAATCTGGTTTACCTTATAATCTGGACAACTCTGTATGAGTAGAGTAGGTATTTTCCTGACTACTTCAAGAGGATACACAGACCCTCCAATTGCGCTAGCCATAAATAATCAGGCACACAATTTAAAAAAAATGACCATTTCTTTTCCTGACACTTCTACTTACTCTCCTGGGTGCTCAGCCTGCTCACCTGCATTACACTGAGTGTCTCCGCTTGTTGCATTTTGCTCAGGATAGCTCTCAGGATCTGGTCTAGATTCTCTCCCAGCTCACTTCCTGCTTTTGAAATTAAAGTGGAGACCAGCCTGCCCACAAAGGCAGCGGTGAATTCTGAGGTCCTTGGATCTAGAAGCTGGCTCACCACCTGCATCACATACCACAGTCCGTTGTGGCCTTGCTCATCGTGCCATTGGGCGATTTGCTCCAGCGCCACCGAGACGTATGCACGCAGACACTCACCACCATTCTGAACAAGAAAATTGCTGGGTTAGAATTTCCCTTTCTAGGTAAGGGAATGCATGGGAAGACATCTCCTTTTATCACCCCAAAAAGACCCTTAACCAAGATGAAAACAATGGGCAAACTGGTGGCATATGTGAAAGATCCAAGCTCTCTAACGTGCAGTAAAATGAGTGCCTAAATTTAAAAATAATTCCTACAGACTTCAGTTCATTATCAAGTACAAACTCTTCACAGCCCAGGGCAGCTCTCAAGAAGATCATCTAGTAAATACAAAGCCAACCTGAAGTAGGCTGCAGTTTTGTGCCAGTCTTGTTATCCAGAGAAATTCCAAGAGGTTTTAACAAGGAAGAGATGAAGACAGCAAAGCGTAGCATGAACAAAACATAAACCAGGAGCCAAGCTGCAATCTTTTTGAATTCTTCTTAAAAAAGAGATCCAGCAGAGCAGCCAGTATGCTGGTCTCCAACCTCTTCTTGCTGGCATGTTCTTTAGGGAAAGTCATTTCTCTGGTCTGTATTCACATGGCAAAGGGTAGCTGGCACTATAAAACTCCTTACGTAGCCTCTGACACTTTTCCTTTCTTGCCTAAATATTCTAAAGACATCATCAGGTAATAGCAAAGCCTGTCAACAAGCACAGCTCAGGCACTGCTCCCGTTTGAAACGAATCCTTCCTCTCCCTCCATCCCATACCTGGCTCAGTCGAAAGGAAATTTGCCCTTCCTTTCCCACCTAAATGAGTACAGGAGAAAACTGCTAGAAGGAGGAGGTCCAGGAGATCTTCTATGCAGGTCTTTTGCTTCCCTATGCCTGAGCATGTTCCTGAAGTCAGCCTCTGCCATTCCTAGATGTGATGAAAGTTATTATGGGGGAAGAAAAGCAGTAAGGTTTTGGGTTCCTTTCATTTGGGTTTTGTGGTTGGGGCTTGTTTTTTGTGTGTTTTTTGTTTTTTTTTTTATTGTGCTCCAGAGCCCTAAAATAGAAAAAAAGATCAAGGTTCCTGCTTTACTCACTCTCGTCCTCCACATTAAGGAATGATCAGTAAAAGTCATTGCAGGCCCTCAGACAGCAGTACTTTCATCATAAACTGGAGGTGGCAGAGACTCCTGAGGGGGTGCCGACAGAGCTATCGCCAAGCAAAGCCTGGGCTCCCTTAAAGGCTACGTGACCTCACTCTATCACCTCTCGGACCTTCCCAGCCCTGTAGTCCTTACCACTCTCCACAGCATTACCTGCATAGTAGCATTGTCATCTGTGTTCAAGCTGCACTGAGCCACTGCAGGGAATGCTTGGCAGATCAGGAGCTGGGACAGAGGAGGTTTTGTATTCCTCACAACTGTGGTCAATATATCAATAGAAGTCTGAAAGGAAAACACAAACAAAAGGACTGTTACAGCAACAGCCATACTGCACTGAGTCAGCATTACTCACCACGGGTGCAAGCATCAAAGGCGTAAACTGGAGGGATGTGAGCCAGTACTGCAATCACATTCTGATTTTACAGTCTAGAATATTTTTTAAATCAAAGGACCTTGGAGTCACGCTCCCAAGCATCACTGTATTTGACATGGACTCAGGGTGTGCACTGCATAAGTTCCCAAGGCAGTTCAGACATTAAAAGCAGTGTAACACTCAAATATGGCAAACAGTTTCACGGTACCCTGATGCATGCTAATCAGTACAGCCAGAGAACTGTTCTAGCTGGCTTGTTCCATTTTGTTTATGTTGATTTAAATTTAATTACTCATAAACGATTGTTACAGCTATACCAATCAATAAGCAAATATAAGCATATTGATAAAGATGTTTATGGGTTTCATTCCATACAATCATTCTACAGAGTCAATGATTAATCTCTTATAAGAGGACTTTTTATAGAAAGGACAAACCTGTATAATTTATCTCCAGCAATTTATACATGTGACGTATAAATCAGAAAAAGCCTTAGAAAAAAGGGCAAGGAATAGTCGTATAGCCTGCTGGAGAACATTCCACCACAAAGAGGAGACTGTTACTGGTGAAAGATGGCTATGTCAAAGCAAAATGACCAGGGATACTCTGCAGAGACTGGAAGAAAGCCAGGAGAGCAGTTTAAAGTTAACTTTTGGAAGTATCTCCCCCCACTGTCTCTCCACAAAGAAACCTCTACCAGTGACCGAAGTCATTGTTCCAAAGCAGTTTAAGAGCAACCTTTCCACTCTGCAGACCAGCCATACCATACTTTAAAGGACAGGGAATCACCTCCAGCTGAGACCATGCACCACTGTAGCACTTACTGCACAAAGCCCTGCTGGGATCTTGTCAGCCGGGGCCTGCATGATGCTGACCAGAGTTGGTATTAGCCTCATCTGCATTGGACCCTGGCAGGCTTCTATCTGAGATAGCTCCTTAAAGATATCTTGGGCAAGAGAAGCAACAACTGGATCTGGAGAGAGAAAGCACCATTTACTCAAACATATTAACAAACACATCTCAATTTTTACTACCACTATTCTGAACAAGCAAAGCAGCGAGTTTCCCTTCTATTTTTACCACATGAATCAATGTTCATTCAATTATCAAGTTTTCAGCACTGGGTTTCAGTAACAAAAACACCTGTACTTAGAGAATGTAACTGGAATGCATACCGTTACTGTACTTCAAAAATATTGCAATCGTGAAGGGGCAGATTTTGTTCTCCACACTTGCTGTAAATGCTGGGTCTACCGTACAGACAATGCACAGCGTCTCCATCACCAGGTTTAGGACCTCTGAACTAAACTGAGTTGCCAAGTGGATCAGTCCATCAAGAATGCTAGGAAGGAAAGGCTGCAACACATGGGTGCTCTCAGAGATCTTCAGCTGGTCACAGTAGCTGGACAAGAAATACGTGATACAAAAATATATACATAATATATTAAAGTGATTTATACATTGAATTCCAGATGATATACAAGGGGTTATTTCACCCCACCCATTCTTATTCCTTAAGTTCACCCCTCTAGGACTTTTCCCCTCCAGTCTATATTATTCCTTTCTCTCAACAGCTCAGTTATTTTTCTTCCTCATTCCACCCCGATGGTTCACAGACAGAGCTGAGTCAAGCGATGCTGAATACTGCTACCACCAGTTCTTTCAAGAACTGCCCATCAATGGAGAAAATAAACCTCGAGGAAAGCAGTACTCCAGGACAGACACTTACAGCTTACAAAGTGTTTAAATACCATGTTCCACAAGTGAGCTAGGGAACGATAAAACTATTTCAGGAACAACTAAGTCATAAGTCTCTGTCTTTACTTAATTCAATAACATTTCACACAGAATCATCTAGGTTGGAAAAGACCCTGAAGATCATCTAGTCCAACCCTTAAATCATTTCAGTGCCGATAGAAGACAAGGTGTTTTTTGTGGGGGAGAGAGTGGGGAAGAGTAGGGCTTTTGCAAGTTTTTTTGTGGTTGGTTGTTTTTTGTTTTTACACTAATGTTCATTTTTCACTTTAGAATCAATACAGATCTTCCTTTTTGCAACTTATTTACAAAAGGAGGATAAAAAAAGCCCCAAACATTGTTTATTGCTGTGATTTGCTCCACAAGCCTGTATTATGCCATTCAGCCACCTTTGTCACTGAACAGGAGTAATCTGGGTTTCATCTTTATGATTTTCTTTGTTCTGCTTCTCTTTGGGACTGTATCCATTATAACATTTTACTATAGCCAACACTGAATCTCAATTTCATATTTCTCATTATGGTTATTCTATTTTGAACCTGGTTGCTTATGCTTTTTAAGTTGACATCAATTTTATTCAAAGGAAATACTTCCACAGCCTGTGCAGAAATGTTACTAATAACTTAACATACTAGTTTTATAAGTGTAATTTATACCACCTATCCCTAGGGTTTACCTACCCCCAGATAGCTCTAACCGCTGAGATTCGGACAGAAGGAGGCTGGGTTTCGTGTAGACCACTGACAGTAGCTTGCAGGAACTGTTGGATTAGTTCTGGAGACATAGCCACTGTAAAACGGCTGGCGGCCCACAGAGCACGGCCCAAGAGAAAAGGAGACACTGAAACAAAACAAAAGAACTCAGTGGTTTTAGATTAAGTTTTATGAGTTTCAAATTATAGCTGCTTCGATCCATTATCCAAAATCTTGTCATGCCAGTAGGAAAACGGTAAAATGTAACACAGACGACGAGTATACAGGCCTACAAATATTTTTTTTTCATAGACAGAATATGGTTTATTTTCTTAGTCATTTCAAAGAATAATTTCTCATTTGTTCAAAAAAAATTCTTCCCTCAACTAGCTACACTTGAATTTGTTCATCAGTACAGCAGTACGTGTTTTATTGATCATTTTCAGTAATTCCTATTCATCTAGCTCAATATTCTGTCCCCAACAGCAGCAAATAGCAGCAGCTTAGGGAAAAGAATTAAAGAAACAGAGCACATACACAGGGATCTTTTACATACTGCTTTTCTAGTTTCCAGCCATCACCTTACAATTACAGAACATAATGTTCAACACCATCAGAGAAACAGTGAATGCTCATTATCTACTCACCTGTTCACACCTACCAAGGTATGAGGTATCTTTATCACACTTAACCTTTCTGTCTTTTGAGGCTAAAAGTATCCTTATCTATTTAGGCTACCCTCAAACAGATGATGCTCTCTATTTCTCAGCATCTTTACTGCTATTATTTAGGCTCCTGTAAATATGAATTTTAAGATAAGGACATGAAACACTCCATGCAAGATGTATAGAAAGAGAAAAGCTTTGTTTTCTAAGCAAGTATTATAAAACCCAAGATTTCTTTGTCCTGTTATCGTTACTGAGCATTAAACAGATATCCTCTGAGAACTACCTATCCATTGACTCCAGGAGCAATTTCTAGATCACAGTAGCTCATTTACAACCCAATACCACATATGTAAATATGTGTAAATATATGCAAATAGCTGAGGTTGGTTTTTACATGCATTGCACACTGCAATTTGCACACTATTTCTTCATTCAAAATCAACAAAAAAAGAAAAAACCTTCTTTCTAATAGGGTAAATAAATGTTTCTTTGATGAAAGCATCCAACAATTTGATTTTTCTGCACTGACACAACCTAATGGGGACTCATCAGTAATGCTCACATTGGCTTAAATGTCTCAAATTTTAATTATTTACAAGGACTTTTGAGGTCCAACTTTCCACAACTCCTTTGATTTTCTTGCACGCTGATGTAAGATAACAAAGGCGGCAGAAGCCTGCAGAATTCCCAGTAACAGGATCCCACTCAGCTAGGAGTATTATTTGAATTCATGTACAATGATTAGTGGCAGCCCCAGCGTAACGAAAATGGGTATGGTGCTGCAGCTGTGAAATACTACTGGTATCTTTCCCAGAAATGGATACAAGACAACAGAACAGCTATTTACCACCAAGTTCCCCAAGCAATCACCCTTCCAGCTCCAAGCCCTACAGGCTCAAGCATCAAGCCAACTATGAGTTTCAGCCAAAAGCAGTGTCCCACATTTAAGGGACTTGTATTGGACCTGGTAATACATGTGAACTCACAAGATAAGATTTATGCCCTTTCATATTTCCTGGTTTGGGCTGAGACAGAGCTACCTGTTTTTTCTCCCTTCTTAGCAGCTAGAATAGTGCTGTGTTTTGGATTCAGTATGGGATTTGATACAAGAAGAATGTTGATAATATATTGATGGTTTTAGTTGTTGCCAAGAAATCAAGGACTTTTCAACTTCCCATGTCCTGCTGGTGCGCAGGTACACAAGAAGTTGGGAGGGAGCACAGCCACAGCAAGACCTCAACTGGCCAATGGACTATTCCATATACATTATGCTCAGAGTATAGATGAGGGTTGATCATAAAACTCACTCTGGCTTCCAGGATTGTGGTTTCAGGATTCTCTCTTCTCTGGGATCACCAGCTGGGAACAGGCTGGGCATCAGTCAGCAGGTAATAAGCAATCGCACTGTGCGTTACTCACAATTATTATCATCGTTATTATTTGATTTTTTTAAAATTTCAATTATTAAATTGTTTTATCACAATCTATGAGTCTCCCTATCCTTGCTCCTCCAATTCTCTCCCCCATTCCCCGGGGTGGAGGCGAGTGGCTGCCAGCCGGGTTTAAACCATGATACACAAGTACAATGTGCACAGCTGCATTTCCCACCACCACAGCATACAGCACCCTGATTCATCAGACACTTCTGTTTGTAGGAGATTTCCAAGGTCTGGCACTCAGCATTACTCTGAGTAATGGCAAGGTCCAACATACCTGAAAGGTTGAGGTCTGCAAGAACAACATTTGTCAGGAAGCCGTGCATATCAAAATGTATTCTACCATTCTTCACACTGTCTGTAATAATAGACTTCACAGAACCCAGGGCCAGCATACAAGCTTCATGTATTTTCCACCTGCAAAAGAATTCAGATGCCTTTAGGTTTTTCCAGCACTATCACCTCAATAAATAAATAAAAACATTTTGGGCTATCAGAACTATTTCCTTGAACCCAAAGCACAGAAATGAACACTTGCAAAACTCTGCAAGCTGAGGGCTTGGAAACTCACTCAAGATAGGAAGTATTCTCAATCACTTTTTAGAATATTGGTTGAATAATTGTACCAATCTTGTTCTCAAAACAAAAAAAATTGCTTTTCTATGAAGGATTACACCTCCAGCTGTGCCTTGCTTGATGATTCTATGTGCAGAAGCATTGTGATATCCAGTACATTAAAGGTTTAAAAATGTCTATTTTTGCATTATATTTGGTTAATTACAATGAAAAGGATTATGAGCAAATACCACATCTCCTTGGTTTTATCTGTGAAGCAAATAACCTACTTTAAAACATTACAATTAAGGCAGATGGCAACTCAACGTCCAATTTCTCTGGTATTCAGTTGCTGCTCACTATACGGAGTGGCTACTCTGACAGTTATATTCAAAGTAAACAGAAACACTGAACTAATGCATTGTAAAAGCAAGAGAGAATAGTTATGGAACAGCAACCAGGTACTCTCACAGCTGAGCTTTCTCCTATCTCAAAGCAACATTAAAAATTGCATTAAAATTTAAGTTCTAAAATTGAACACATACATCTGCATACAGCACCTATATCTCTTCTTTACATCAAGTAAAAAAAATAATAAAGATATGGCTGAAATGTTGAGTTCAATTAACTGAACACAAAGTGAAAGTACTGCCAATTTCTCTTCAGACTGTGTATATTAAATTATCATTTCCACTGGTATGTTTTAAGGAATAGTCAGGGTCTGAAGAGAGGGAGCCTGGGGACAGCTAGCCTGTGCTAAGAATTGCTGAAAGTGTTCCACATAAAGATTGTCATCATCTGGCTCAAGAACAGCTGTACTTCCTTTCTTGTCTTCTAATCAAAGTTCTCAAATTTCATCCTTGTCCATCCGCAGCAATGTCATGATAAAAAGATCAAATAGTGCTGCACCCAATGCTGCCAAAGCGCTTGCCATTTGTACTGGTGTCGCTCCCTGCTGCCCCGTCTCCTTACCAGTGCTCAGCACCGTTGTTTTTAGCCTGCTCAGCTTCTTGTAAATGTCTTGTGGCTGCTGCAGCCAAAGCAGTTGCACTCTCGTTCTGGAAATCAGCAGCCACAGCCTGCACAAAAGGAGATTATAACACTTATTTTTATAGACTTTTAAAATTGGTCATTTTTTCCAAATGCCCTTCATGATGCTCGGTTTATTATTTGTTATTATTATTTTGGTTGCATCTAAACATGGAACACATTTTATACCAGCAACAGATCTTGTGCAGCAATCCTCACTGTATAGGAAAAGGTATCGTCGTCTTCATCCTCCACAAACTGTTGTGGATTTGCGGTCCAAACTTTTATCTGAAACAGAAAGGAGATAAGGGTAGGGTAAAAGGAAGCTTTTCTGTTCCCAGTAATCTCAGTTTTGCAAAACTACTTTCAGAATTTTTCTCCGCCATAAGAAGTCATCATCTTCAATTGATTTTTCTTATATTCTGTTGGAGAAACCTTTGACAAGAAGAGGCCCATCCTGGTCTGGACTCATCTTGCTCTTCTGCTCTTCATTTGAGATTAGAATTTAACAGAACTAATGACTGACCTGGAATCAATGGTACACAATTTATACATGAGGAATGGGAGAAGCAGAGGAAGCTTTAACAGGGCACCTGTTTTTACGCATGCTTACTTAAACAAAAAGACAATGGCTGTCAGGCTTGGGCGGCCAGGAGCCATGTAGAATTTCAGTACAAATAATTTCACACTACTAGCACAAACTTTTCACTATCACAGAAAGTGGGCAATGCCTTTCAGCATGATAATCCCCATTTTCACAGCACAATACTTCATGAAGGAATGCAGGAAGAAAGCTTGAGAGGGTGGAGGTTGGTTCAGCTTGGAGAAGAGAAGACTCTGGGAAGACCTTACTGCAGCCTTTCTATATATAAAGGGGGCTTATATGAAAGATAGTTATAGGACAAGGGGCAACAGTTTTAAGCTGAAAGAGAGTAGATTTAGATCAGATATACTGAAGAAATTCTTTATTATGAGGGTGCCACTGAAATATGTTGCCCAGAGAAGCTGTGGATGCCCCATCATTGAGAACGCTCAAGACCAGGCTGGCTTTGAGCAACCTAATCCAGTGAAAGATGCCCCTGCCCATGGCAGCGGGGCTGGACTAGATGATCTTTGAAAGTCCCCTCCAATGCAAACCATTCTACGATTCTGTTATTTGCTGTCCACATTACACCATTTAGGAACATTTGGCCCTAACCCCTGATACAGCAAAGTGACAGAACAGCCTATTAGATTACAGCAGTTTCCATGCACTGAAACTGTTCCTAGGACAACAGCTGGTTTAAATCTCTCATTTCATTTGCTTTCTACACAAGACAAACATGCTCACCTGCTCCTCTGTGATCTGCATATAAAGGAGGATGTAATAGATCAGCTCTGGCAAAGCTTTCTTCACTGTGCTCTTAAATTTGTTGTTTTCCAACAAGGCATGAACAAATTCAAATATGCTGAACACTAGATTTTCAAAGCCCAATACTTCACCTGAACAAAGAAGTAAGTGGGGGAAAAAAAAAAAAAAAAGAACATGACTGAATATATCTCAATATGTCAACACAGAAAGCCCAAAGTGAAAACAAAATTCACAACTGAATATGCTAACATACAGAAAAGTATAAATGGGTGTCAAATATAATTACAAACTGTTAACTTGTCTGACGAGATAATGTTTATTCTTACTCCTGGACTAGCAAGGGCAGCAGCAGCCCCAGGAGGATGTCTGACCTCATCACTTTCTGTTCTCTTCCCCCCTCACCACACACCCCTCATTAAAACTGATCAAGCTCAACCTAAAACCTGTTTGGTTTTCTTTTGTCCTATTATTTTTATCTCAAAATTGTTGCAGAACTCCTTCCTTGAGTTGTTAGAAAACTTAAATTATGCAGCTTCATTGATTACAATCACTTGTAACTTGCAAAGAAGTGGAGACTGTTCTAACACCATAAATTAAGCAGGATCTCCTACAGTGTTTCAGTTACTGTTTTGCCAACAATATTAGGTAAGTCCATTCCTCTTCAAAACAGAAGGCAGCAGTGCACTTTAACAAGTTCTTACCATCAGAATCCACAGGGTCCTCCACCTCCTCTGTGTAATTTACTTCTGTTCTCACATAAGTGGATGGAGTTAAGTAAATATGCATGTTTCTAAAGAACTTCATTTATTTAGGAATTAATCTGTTCCCATCTTAAAATTCCTGATAACTAGGGAAGTTTTCTTTCTTAAAAAAATCTTTGAATTTATGCACAGTCCTGTGTTTCAGCAACAAGCCCCAGGTGCTCCTGGCTTTTTACATTGCCCAACTTCAAAGATCACTTCCACATCACTTCAGCACATCCTTTAGATCATTTGATTAATTTAAACCAAATCCACCAAGGCAACCCAAAACAATTTATGTTAAAACTTTGCAAGAACAGAACGACTCAGACTCACTCTTTACAGGGGACAGTGAGCCAGTTGATAGTTCACGGCTGCCAAAGGGCGAAGAGCCACCCCTTGGTCCCACATGCTACCTTGTGCTGGCTCTGCTCCCTGTCAGGCCTCTCCACAAGCCTCCAACCCTGGAGAGTGGCAGAAAACTAACCTGGGGGTGGAGAGGAAGGAGGATGGCAAACTGAAGGTCCAATAAACGTCAGAGCAAACACAAGGGAAGGAAGGACAAGACTCTCCCCTTTTGCAAACAAAAACCTATTTTGTCAGCTCAGCTGCCAGTGGGACTGCTGTGGGAGTCAAGACAGGAGAGAGAAATACACCATCAAAAATTTAACAAACAGCTCCTTGTATTTTAACAGGTGTCTAAAAAAAACCAACAACAACCACCCAGCTGACCTTGAAACTATACAGCCTCTACTTGCTCCAGCATTTTTATAGTCTCCCTTTTCACTCTACAAGAGCCTCTCTCAATATGCAAATCACAAGACTACTCAAGCAGCTCTGATATAAAAAGGTCTAGATCTGTGGTCTCCAGGAGAATCACCATTCTTATCAAACTACAGAGGAAAAGCTCAGTCAACCCTTACGCTATCATCACAAGACATTGTCCAATTCTGCTGTTTATACCAAAAACTCAGAAAAAGCTACAAGAAGGTTCAGTATTTTACCATTACCGTCTCATCATAAAAAACAAAAAAAGCAACTTCTGGATTAACAATAGGGAAAGATTTGACTTGTCAGTTTGCAAGCACTGGGAAAACTACCAACAGAACACCTCTAAGAGGGCTGACTGAAGTAATGACTGGTATAAAATTCAAAAGGCAATTTGACTTCAACTTCAGCAGCAAATGTAACCACCCATTAGTACTGCTGTAGCAAGAGATATTGTAGATTCTCCCTTACTTGGAGTCTTTACACTGTGACTAGACATCTTTTTAAGATTACAATTTTCACCAAAGAGTACCAGAAACAACGCAGAGAACAGCTGCAATTCTACAGCCAGTGTAACACAGGCACTCATGTCATTTATCACATATGACTTCTAAGCTAAAAAAAAACTTAATGGAGCCTACTGAAGTAACACATATTTGGTACATATACCCCATAGATGCTTATATTCTCTCTGTCACTCCATCCACCATGCTCTTCAGCTGCGTTTAGGTCATTACTGTGTATGAGACAGAGTTTGTCTTGTATTCTAGCTGAAACCATTCACCACAAAGGATATAAGGCGGCGCTTTCTGTAAGGGTATTCCAGACAATGGGCAGGATCTGCTGCATTGACGAAACCATGTGCTTCGGATAGTTTTTCACAAGTGCTGTCACAGCCTGGAACAAAAAAAAAAACATCAATCAGAAGCGAAACTGGGGAAAACCATCAACAAAGACTCAAATCATGGGCTGCTGTTTCATTAACAATTGAGATAAGTCCATGTCTTCCGGCCACCAACATCTCCTTCTCTCACTCCTGACCAGGCAGCCCCTCTATTGCACAAACTCTGACATACAGGCCCCTCTTCCTATTTGCGCTTTTTGCAGGGAAGCAAAGGGTTAACACAAGATGTACAAGTCCAGAAACAAAGACAATGCAATAATTTGGTGGTACTCCAACAGAAGTACAGCACTGCACAGCACTGTCTGGATACAGTTACCACCTGTAGGCTGTCTTGTCCCAGTAAAAGCAGATCAGAGCCTATTTCCCACACTTCTACACATGCAAGCAACACATCCAGGGAGCAGCTGCAGAAGAAAACACCCACCCAGACCAATTCTCTTGCCCATCTCAGCCACAGACACAGGCAGCTGTGCCAGCCCAACACAGGGGCTGCTTTGGGAGCAGCTCAGCAGCTCCACAGGAGCTTGTGCCTGGGGTTTCGCGAAGCTGATCACCCTGATTTAGGGGAGCCCTTTCACTGACACTTGCCAAAAAGCTTCTGGGATCTTCCAAGAGTCAGAGAACGCTCACTCCACCTAAGACACCACTTCCTCCCACAGGGGCACAGCTCCATTTATTTTATATAGAAGAGCCCCTCACAAACTACCCGACTGCTGGCTGCTACAAAATATATGGGTATCGGTTTGTTGCTGCTTACCCAATGGGAAACACTTTGTCCAGTTTGTTTGTTTGTAGCATTGGGTACACTAACAGAAATTTAAAAAAATAGTAATTCACTTCCCAGAAAACCCCTCAGTATTCTAATATCAGTATTACAGATGAGCAGGCAGCCAGAGGCAATCCAGATACATAAGGTTGAGAACAAGTCTGGTAGGTGCTAGAAGTATTACAGAAAAGACCTGTTGAAGCCTCTGGAAAAAAAAAATTTATGAATGTGCTGGCAGAGGATCTGAAGCTGATCTGCAGGACTGCTGCAAACTCAACACCTCTACTATGGCCACAGTAGCATCTAGAGACTTGTTCCATATGCCACTGGTTATGAACCCCATGCAAGTTTTTCTAAGGTATATGCCAAGACGAAGCATTTCAGGAAGCATTCCTGGAGTGGTTAAAAGTTCTGCAGTTCTAACAATAGAAGCCTGCATTTACAAGTTTATCACTTTCCTGCTGCACAAGTCATTAAAAAGAGCACTCTCCCCTGTCAAATGTTGTATTTCAACCCCTGGCCTTTCATTCTGCCAGCTCCCACTGCTTGTCTGAACTAAAAGAACTGCTTCACAGATCTCCTCCTCTGCCTACCCCCATGTACTGCTCCACCACCTATTAAATCCTTCAAGAAAATCCTTATCCATCTCTCTTCAGAGCAAAGTCAAGCTGCTCCCCAAGCAGGATGTTTAATGGCCAAGTCAGGCAATAACCGACTGCAGCCACTGCACAGACACACCAAAATCACCACTGGGGGAGCAACACTGGGAGCTCCCAAACCCCTTCCAGCTATTCCTCGAGCAAACATCCAACTGCATCTCGACTAATTGCTCAGCATCTCCTTAAAGTCACTCTGTATTAAAGCCTTTTATTGCTTCACTTCCTACTTGTGTCTTTAGACAGAGAAGGAATCCCCAAATTTGTGGACAAAAAGCTTAAAACATATGCTAGCCAGCAGCAGGAGAGCACATCAAAGATAACTAACCATTCAGTATGAGTGCAGCAGGTGTGGGTTATGTACTTTGCTCATAAACTTATGAAATTTGCCCCCAAGACACAGCTACCACCTTATCTTCCATCCAAGAACAAAGAGGGTATGATTAATTACTTTTTATTAATAATTATTTGTTCCAACAGCAGGACAAATGTAGCACAGGTACACAGATTTTAAGCATAAGCAAAGAAGCACCACAGCAAAGCTGTAAGATACTTCAGAATGTTGGTTAATTGGTGTCCCTGATATAATTGCTGCATACTAAGTACATAATATTTCCCTTGCCAGGAAATTTGCTGTTACTCTGTTACCTGTCATGTTTAATCACTCTGTTTTTCTTAAAACAATCAATAGTGGCATGTTCAACAACATCAGAATTGGGATTCAAGAATCATCTACTTGCAGCTCATCCATCCTCAGAGATACCTGCTTAATTCATGCTAAACTATCAAAACAACAAAACACCACTGGTATTTTGTTCTTGTCCTCACAGCTGAAAACATTTTTGCTGTAGCCAAGCCTTCCACCTTCTCCAAGGGTCAAAGGCACTGACTACCCTGCTGATAACCACTTCTAAACTTGTAACTACACTTGGAAAGATCAGGGACAAATTATCAGTCAGTGGTTCGCCATGATCCAACCTCTTAAACAGGATACTTGTCCTAGCAGATCAGGCAGATGTGTACACTTCAGTATGATCCATTAAAGTTTTTGACACTGTCCTGCATAATGTTCTTATATGGAAAGCAAGACATTTTAGGTCAGGGCTGCCTCCATATTCCACTGAGAACTCCACAAACCTTAGAGTTCAAAACTCATGAGACAGGGAAGAAAAAAAAAAAATCTTCTCCTGTCACTTGCTGCATAGCACTTCATTAAGGAAAAAAAACAGGATTGAGTTTGCATCTGGTTGAAAATGTACTATAAAAAAAAGTTTCAATTCCCTCCTCCATTGCATCAGCATTTCAAGGTGTTCTTGTAATGATCTCATCTGTAGAGCTGGCTTAACTAATCCCTTGAGGTCTCTTACTTCTGTATTACAATGCCTATAAAATCCACTTTTCTGGAAGGGAAAGCAATTTATGGGTCTTTCACCTGAATCCCTTTTCCCTTAGAAAATTGGTATCATCAGCTTAGAAACCCTAAGCGACAAAATCACGTACTGCCCTGAGTCAACAGCCAGAATACTCATCTCTTCACAAAAAGCCTCCTACAACCACTTGTCAGCAGCAGATCTCCTGAATTTACCATTTAAATCCATACTGGTTTTCTGCTGCCATCAATGCCAGCCAACATACAATAGTGTATTCAGAACAAAATCCTCTTTTATTGCACCTGCCTAGCGGTGGCCAAAAGCAGATGCCCACACACAAGGAACAGAGCAAGAACATGATGACATTTCCTCAAATACTTTCCCAGCCTGTCACATCTTTCAAAAGACTACTGCTGTGTATCAGTGCAGACATAAAAGTACAAATAACTCCGATTCCAGTACACGCTGTTAGGTAAATAATGAAAAAAGCTGCAGAATGTATGAAAATAACAAGAACAGAAGAACTGGTCTATGGTTAGAGTGAAACCATCAATTACAACTGCATTCTGTGTAGGCTGAAAACTATTTCTATTCATTAAACAACCAAATGTATATATTTGGAATCAGAGATCCAGACGTTCTTGAGCTGCAGCCTGTTCAAATCCAGATTACACCCTGCAGAGTATCCCAGAGCATCCCCTTCATGTTAGTGTTCCTGTATATTGCTGTGCCTATATATTACTGTCCCAGGCATTCCAGTGCACAGCCAACAGAAAGTTAAAAAAACAGCAAGAGACACTCTCTCAACAAAACTTGCCAACATCCTACCCCAAACTCCCTTCCATCTGGTGCTGCACAGCAAGAAATAAGCTCCTGCTGTTTCCAGTGTACAATATCTGCAACCCCGTACTGAGAAGTGACAGGATGCCACAACCCGGTACTGCCACCTTTAACAGGACTAAGAAAACAAGTTCCACGACACAGATCTTCATAGCTGCTAGTTTGTGTAACATGACAGCATCCTCCCAGCATTTATTTTCATGGCTCCAGAGCAAAGCTAGCCATTATGAAAAACTGTTGATGTTTGTCTTCAATAGCTCTTCCTTGTTTTCTTCAGGGAACGTGGCTGAATGGGCCTAGGCCATCCATCTCCAGAAATCTGTTCACTGTGACTCAGGTCTTGCTTACTCCAGCACATGTGCAAGTAAACCAAAGATCTGTATTTGATTCTGCAACTTATGTTTTGAAGCTTTTCTTTTCTCTCCCATGTTGCAGGCAGAGCACCCTAGAATTCCTGTGCTCTCCCAGCTGTTGAAGGGATCTCCACACCTACACCAGCACTCTTGCCCCCACACACTGAGCTACATGCACACAGAGCTCTGCACTACAATCTTCTTCCTTCAGGAAACCAGAATACAAAGACTTTCCACATCTCTTTGGCAGAGACAGTTTAACATTAAAGAGCAGGCAAGTTCTAGAAAAGCACGCACATAATAAGATTTTAAAACTTCACTGCAGCAGAATTCTGCAGCATCTTTAACTCCTGAGTATGGCGTCCAAATAAGATGCCTCCAAAATGTCTTAGATCAGCAAATGACAAGGACAGATTATCCTATGGATTGATCCCTATGGATCATGTTGTGGACACATCCCTATGGATCTCTTCATAGGTATCTTAAGTTCAGTACAGGCAGAACAATTTACTTCAATGTTGTATGGTGCTGGGAGCCAAAAAACTTCACTATTTCATAACATGAGCAATACTAGGAGAGGTGACACACACTCAAGTTTCCTCTGTTTTCCAGCGCATCTGACAGGGTATAGGTATTCAATTCTTTATTTATTCAGTCTTAAGTGACTTACCTTTAAAACTTCCATCTTAAACCCACTGTCTGATGTAGGTCCGTCAGGCATCTGCAGGGCCTGAACAAAGGCCTCTGTGAACTGCTGCACCACAGGGAAAATCAGGACTTTGGCCGCACCCTGGTTGTAATCAATGCAAGCAATGGTGAATAGATACAGAAGCCCTGTGTCTGACAAGTAAAGCACTAGAAGCAACAGAAATTACACTTCTATGCTACAAAACCAAAGAGAGACTCATGCCAACTGCAGAACATTGGAAAGTCACATGAAATACTTGTTTCAGACATCACTTTGGCTCTTTCCAAAGAACTGGGAACTAGGTTCAGCTGAATCCCACTCTTCAAAACCACACAGCAGAGACTGCTACAGAACACACACTACATCTCAGCTAATCACTTCAGACTCTAAACAGAGATGCAGACAATCCAGCTGGGAGAGTCTCAGGAGCAGCACACATCCTCCTAAAGAGGCATTTTCATTTGATTAGATGAATCATGCCCTGCACCCTATCACCCAGAACCCCCCCCAGCTATAAGAGAAACCTGTGGTGACTAAGTCACACACCAGCAATTACACTGCACACTGCGGAAAGCACTTATCTCCCTCCTGAGCCACCCTCCCCCATACCAAACAAGCTCTTTGTGAGCTGAGTATCAACAGCTGGCCTGAAGATTACCACGATGATTCTTCCTAGGAAAATGCAGCAAGTACTTTTCCAGATGTCAAAGCACTCCATAAGCAGTGCTTGGCAGAGCAACTAATATTGGACAAAAATGATTTTGAGAATATTCCTCATAAATCCATAGCTAAGACAGCAAAGTTGTATGTTTAAATCAACAATGAAATACCACCTTAACAATTTATAAAAAGATTGCTTCTTTTTTTCTTTTAAGTCAATTTTCAATTGTATATAATGTAAAGGACACTTTCAGTGTATACAATGTAAAGGACACTTTCAGCCCTCCTCCTGAATAAGACAGTGGAGAGCTACTACTATCTTTTGGATACTGGTACCAACTGCATGATGTATTGCGTATGTAACCTTGACAGTGCAGTACCAACACAGTATAATTATCAGAACTTCCCAGAAGGCTGCACTGAATTTCTCCCTGTGTAAACAGGGAGGAAACGGCAGACAGCGCCACCCACCAATGACCAGCCAATAGATTGAAAGTCACCCTTTCCTATCCTCACCCCGCAGAAAGTTAAAAAAGAAATCCACTTGTCAAAGGCCAGCTAAAATGCAGATGTGCTCAGAGCCAGACAGGAGACTTGTGTATAAAGCTGCTTAACTGCAGGGTGCTTTTTTCTTAACAGTTCTTCTTTTAAAATTTGGTTTGGTTTGGTTTCCACCACCCCTTTAGGAACAAAAGGCTAACTCACATGCTAAAGCAGCTGATGAAGTTCCATGAGCTTGTAACCAAATGCCTCATTCAAGGGCTAGAAAACTGCCCATAGTAACCCAGACGGCCAAGGCCTGGCAGCTTGTCAGGACACATGGTTCACCTGAAGACTGGAAGCTATGACAAGGATTTCCAAACAAAGGGATAATACACTATCTCTTCCCCATGCTTACTCCCCTTTCTTGGAGCTGCTGCAAGCATGTCTGTCAGTCTGTCCCAAGTTAAACTTAATTACAGAAGCCAAGTCACAGTATCAAGGCATGCATGTAAAGTAGGGAGTTAGCCACTTTACACGTATTAAATGACACCCTCTTCCCCAGAATTACAGCTGAGAGTACATAATTATCCAATGTTTCATTTTCATATTAACAATTATCTAGAACTTTGAATATTGTAAGGTAAGTTAAAGTTAAACTCTTGCCTTTTCCAATTCCTCCATGTTACAGATCATATGGGCACATGTGGTAAATATCTCCACTGCACGCGATCTTGTGCGAATACCATACACCTAGAAAAGAGTTTAAATAATAGATCAGGAACACTAAATGCTTTTATTGCCTTTTCTTTTAATTGTATTTATGCTTTAACTTGATTATCTTATCATTGGCTTCAACATTTCTGTTGAAACATTAGCTGCCATCAACTATCACATCATCAAGAAAATTCTTTAAATCTTAACTCATACTACAGCACAGCTTATCCATTAAATGTGGAGTTTCTCTGCTCCAAGAAACATTCCCACTAATGCTGTTCAGTACCAACTTAATAGTGAAGATCATACCTCTGCCATTGTGAAAATTTTGTACATCTCTGGAAGAATAACAGGAGCAACAAGTGGCATCTGTGTGTCTGTCACTTCCCGTGTAAATTCTAGAAAATGAAGAAGGAAAATCCTTATATGAGAACAAATTTGTAGGCAACAGCATCTTTGGGAAACACTAAGCATATTGGAAACATGTTGATTTGTACTTGACTAGACCAGTGTCATCTGGCCTACTCATGGCAATCCATGAAGGCAAGCAGAAAAAAAACACCCTAAAAATTGTGGGTATCAGGAGAACAGGGCGTTACAATCAAAGTTCCTTCTGAGCTATAACCAGCAGCACAGAACCTTCTTCCTCAGTTTTCATGACATCTACTGAGCATGCAATTCAACAGTGACTGCCAAGCATCATGCCCAGGAGAAGAGAAGCAAGTTCCAATTTCGTCAATTTTGAGTGAAAAGTGATAGGATAACAAGGTAAGGAAAAGCCTAAACCACTTCCTACATCAGCCTTGCCAAAGCTCTCGGATGCACCTACCTGTGAGCACTCTCATGGCTCCATGCACTGCATTCACGTCTCCACTAACCAGCATTTCCATCAAGAGATTGAAAAGCTCAGGCCAGGCTTCAGGCCAGTCCCAATGGGCTATGGCTGAAACTGCGTAAGCAACACTCGAGCGCACTTTGCTGATCGACTCTCTCAGCCCGTTGGGTAGAAGCTCCCTAATAGCAACTTTTGCCTGTCAAGAATAACATTATTTAGCAAAACAGATCCCCAGTCACAAAGTAATTTAATCAAATAAAATTTTTATACTTATGACTGTATCCTGATATTGATTCAATACTGGTTTTACAAAATGAACACTCAAGAGTTGAGACAAAAAATAGTTGCACACTACATCCCCTGTAATTTTTTTATGGAAAACTGCACAGTGTGTTTTAACTTAGCACTCTTCTCACACAGCATTTGGCCAAGCATACAGCAAATAGCTGACTGCTGCAATGAGACAGGATGCAGATATCTAATGGAAGACATTCAGAGTTAGCAGAGATAAATCCCAGCTCCAGTGTCAGGGACTACATTTGCTTACTTTGGAGGATTCTAGTGAAGGAGAACTAGTCACCCAACCCTGAAGGAACAGGGAAAAAAAGCCAGCACTTCTAGGGCACGATTCAGAAGATCTATGTCAAGTAATTATCTCTGGATGGGATGAATCGTACCCTAGATGTGAAAGATGGTCCAGTCAACAGTCAGAGGGCTAGAATCTCTGGCCATTTTAGCTGTTAGATACTCCTGCTGAACAGACTTTTAATGAAACCCAGCAGACCTTTAAACCGGAATTTGTAATGGGAAAATAGCCTTTCAGTTCCAAGATGAAAAACACAAGATTTAGTAAATCTCTTAAAAAGGACTGCTGGAATCAGTATTTGTAAAACTTACAAAGCAGCTTTTGTCTAGTCTTGCTCTTAGAGCAGCAGAAACATTACAACTGAACTTTTCTTACAGAAATTACCCCAAGCTTCAAGTCTAGTGTTGTTTTAAGCAACTGAAAACAGATTTTCAAAATGGAAAACATCAGAAAATCTTAACTGAAGCCATTAATCCTCGTAATACACAAGGGTACTGGCACTTTTTAAACTACCAAGAAAACTGATATTCTTGATGGATAAAGTGTCTCAAAGTAGACAACACAAAACCAGATCTTACCCTTTCTGTGGTCTCTGGAGGTCTAAATTTTTCTGACTGAGAACACCAGTGAGTTTCCACATACTGTTTCAAAATGACAGACGCTAGCTGTATTAGAAGAGAGGTCAAGAATCATTAACAAATCTTGCAATCATGGCAAGCATCACCCTCAACCCGTTTGCTCGGTCTTCCATCCCACCATGCTGCTTTTAGAGTGGCAACAGGGCTTGCCAAAAATGAAAAAAATCTTTGTGAAACAGACTAAAATGACTACCACAGTAAAAAAATTAACTGATGACCATCCATCAAGCAATGATGACCTGTGCAGCACTGACAAGGCAGTAACTTTATTTCCTCACCTCTAAAAAGGCACAAGGTATGGGCTACATTGTAAATAAAGAAATACAGAACCTAAACTTCTCTTTCAAGAAGAAAAACACCTACAGAAAAAGTTGCTGCAAAAACAAGCCACACTTTTGCATGTTGATGTCTACCATCCACCTAGTAAGTTGTGTCCATTCCCAGTACACTGCTGTCTCAGCACCAGGTTTACTAAGTCCAAAAAGCACTGTTTTCAAAAAAGGTAAGTGTATAACACCTGAGTAATGCTGAAAGAGAAAGGAACAACTCTAGAGAAATGTAAAAGAAAATGGAGAAGCAGTAATAGAAAGCCACCTCAAATTTTTCACCTGGAAACACGAGAGAATATTTTAAGAACCAAGGAAACTACCATCAGAATTCTTCCTACAGTTGCAGGTAAACTCACCTGACGGATAGCCAGAGCTCCCTGGGGATCTACAGTCAGTTCTGCTAAATGAACACCAAATTCTGCAAAGGAAAAAAAAAATAAAAAATGAAATAAAATGTTTGTGTCATAACTTTTGTTCCCACACAGCAAAACTCATCAAGATTTTTGGAGAAAGACATCATACCAATTGAATGACTCATATGTGGGAAGGAGAAGACAATTCCAAAGTGTAGCTACTCAAATGAATCATGAGCATTAATTCTTCCCTGTGCTCTCTGCACAAACTTCATTTATTTTCTCAGCATCTTATTGCTTTCTCTTGTGGACAAAACATTTTGCAACCCAGGTTAGTAACAAGCAAATGATTTACAACTTAAAAAAAAAAATCTTATCTACAACATAATATCACTAGTCAAGTCCCTACATGAGGGATGCATGGGTAAGATCCAGGATGGAGCAAGACAGAAGGCTGTCAGCCAGAAGTCCCTTTTCAGACAACCCGGGTTCATCCAGAGAGTGATTTGGAAATATCACTTCAGCTGTCCCAAAACACCCTAAGACAGCTCAGAATGCACCAAGCGCCTTCCCAAGCAAACCCTGCCTGAGCACAGACACCAGGAACTGTCTGTACAACCATTTGGGCTGCGGGACCATCTCCAGCAAGAAATTTGTCCAGAAAGAGCAAGAGCTGCTTTTAGTTGCCAAGCAAGCTCTGTAACAAAGGCAAAATTAAAATGCTTGTACCAATTGTGCTGACAACAGAGCACAGGAAATAAAAACCAGGAAGAGCAGCTGTTACGGTATGGTAAATCCATATGCCTTGATAAATTTGGTTAAAATTGCAACTGTAAGCTCCAAGTAGCTGATAATTGTATTAAATATTTCATTTCACTCGTATGCTTAAGAAATGAATTTGTGATGTTTTAGTTCTAGAAACCACGGAGCAGAAGGTATGCCCTGACATCGCACTAGCGCAACCTGACTCCCATGGACAGTTATATGTGCTGACAGCATCCCTGACAAAAACGTATTGAAAATTCTTCTCAAAAAGAGTTCTGTAATTTTCCTTAGCAGCATATTTGAGCACATCACAAACACAGTTATCTGAGATTCTTCTAAAATCCACCTCACTTGTAAGAGGCTCTTCTGGGTTGGGAGATAATTGCCTCTAACTTTTCCATGCTTACATTGAACATGCACCCGTTCCTTCAACCCTTCTTCACAGATTATGTATTTTTTTTTAAATTAAAAAAGAAAAAAACCTCTTGCCCTAGCTGCAAAAGCAGGGAGCCTCATTCTGAAATATACCTAACATAATACTCCTCTTAACTGTAGCAGTAATTCTCCTTCTAGCAGTCTGCAATATTCCAGACTTGAGTATGGCACTGCATTGCAGCCACATTCCTAAAGGGTATAAATGAACTAGGAAGCCAGAATAAATGTGTAGTTGCAACTAACAATTGTGATTCCATTATGCAATATTTAATCTGTTTGCATATATCTTGTCCCTTTACATACATGCACTTGATTTATAAGATTTTGTTGCAATGGTTTTAGGCCATCTCTCCAATTTTCCAACGTCTTTTTAAACCTGCTCTCCAAGCAGACTGCAGTGCTATTTGCTGGTAAACTAGAGGTGTATTCACTACTGCAGCAACCAAGAGCTCTGTCTTAAAAGCCCCTTGGGTTTGACAATAAGCCACCGCTAACGACTCTACTCACAGGTTTCCAGCCAACTGTGAACCTCAAAAATATTACAACACTGTATGTCCTTAACTGATAAATGATCATTGTGGCAAATTCATATCAGGAATCCTACTGAACTCAAATCATTCATATCCAGCACTTACTTGTTTAAGCAATAAGCCAGCTCTCCCATCAAACAAAGTTTACATGGATCTATCAAGAACAGATCATAAAAAACTGTATAAGCTGTGTAGCATCTATTTATCCTGTTATGTTATAGACACTGGCAAGCTGTTCAAAGAATTGGTCCAAGAATCTTTCCAGGGACTGAAATTACACTGATTTGCTGTATAGTTCACTGGCTCCTCTTTTCTCAAAGAATTGGTTTATTATTGTTCTTTTCCCAGTTGGCTGCAAACTTTCAATCTTTATCATCAATAACTGCAGTTCAAATGCATCTCTTCTGTTCCTTCACTTCTACTTTGTGATTTGAGATATCAGAATCATTAACTCTTCCTCACAAAACAAAGTCTGTAAAACCAAGACTACAAACTTTTAATGAAGGGCCTGGCATAGGGAACACTTAGCAAACACATTTCCACCCAGCTCTGCTTCTCCTCTCCAATAACCTCAGTATTAATGAAACCTATTCTCCAATTCTCCTCCTTCAAAACCAAGCTCCATCTATTGCATAACGTACTACCTCTCTACCTCTAACGTTTTGGAGACATTAAGCCGGACAAAATCAAAAAATAGTATTAAGCAAGCAAGGAGGAATAAACAAGCAGGACTTTGTACTGTGTCACTGAACTTCACACCCTGCCTTGTTGAAACGAGCAGCACCGATTGAGTCCAGTTCAGTACGTCCATACAAAACTGGTTCAGGAGCTGCTACAGGTCCCTTTTAGTTGTCTCTGCTGGGGGCAGAGACAGGCAGCGGTGGAGGAAGAGCCCGTGGTAGCTGCTGCATCCAACCCAAGTGAATCCACTGCCCCATGGCCACTGACACTCTAAATTAAAACAACTTCCAGCTTGTAGCTACCAGATGTCACAAACACAGCAGCATGAGAAATCAAGTTCCCTTCACCCAGCATCTGCCCACCCCTTGTGCATCGCAGTCTTCAGCCACACAGGTGCAGGCAGTTTCCCATGGGACTGGTTTGCAATATCACCGTAAAATAATTTGGGTTGAAAGGGACTTTGGGAGGTCATGCTGTCCAACCTCCTGCTCAAAGCAGGGTCAGCCACGAGGTCAGAGCAGTGCAGAGCTTGGAGGGCATCTGCAGACCAGGAACATCAAGCAAGAACATAATGCTCAGCCATAGTTTTTACACACTACAAATGCGCTTCTTTGAGGAACTTCTTCAGCACCCATCATGATGTTCAAGGAGTACTCCAAAAGCACTCTTTTTATCAGCACACCTCTGAAAACTACACCTGTATTTTTGTCATTTCTCAGCAAAGGACAGAAAGATTAAGGCCAATCTTCTCCAACATTTATGATGGCTTTAGGTATCTCACTTGAATTCCCTTCTTCACAACTCTCACTATACTCAACATTTCCGCAGCATTTCACAGTGCAAATAACAGCATTTGCTGCTGTGAATAACCTTTTTTTCCTGAAAGTAAAGTATCACACGTCCCAGCGTGGCCATTTCTTATTTAAATTTCCCTGTTAAAAATTCAGTCCAACATTAAAATGTTAACTCCCGTTAAAAATTCAGCTCAGTTTATCCATCCACAGGATTTCCACCCATTTCTGTCCATCATTCACTGACCATACTGTGATCATGTTTGTAAACCCTCCAGAATCCCTCCTTCCACACAATACTCTGGTTTTATGGCATAAAATCATGTATTCAAGAAGGTACCCAATGCAATACAGAAATAACTTGAAGCCATACGCGTTAAAACAGTTATGTCAGGAAGGGCCCAACCATAAGCTGAACTGGTGAAGCACAAGTGATGCTACAAGTTTCCTGCTACCGATGTACCTACAGTTGTTCTGATACAAATGGACAGCAAACAATATCACACAAATATCATCAGAGATTCAATGGGGTTTTAGAGCATCAAACAAAATGTGCTGAGCCACTATTCCGGAAGAGAAGATACATTTACAAAACCTGTAAAGCCAATATTCAAATCTGAAATCATGTTCAAATCAAAGCATAGGTTGTCTCCTACAATGGACTAGTCTCAAACAAGATGGACAAAAAACTTCAAAGAGGATAAGTGTGTCCAGATTGACACAAGAGTCAATTTGCCAAGGTCAGCACCATCTTCACAGCCACCTGCACCTCTCAGCTTCTGGCAACAAACAACCCTGCAAAGGACCGAGCTGAAGATGCCTTTTCATACACAAGATGTCACAACATAAGCCACACTGAAGACAGCCTTATAAATGCTTTTTCTACCTGCAAAAAAAGGGCAAACACAACCACATAATATAGACAGGCTAAAGAAAGGCAATTCTCCAGCCTGGAGCCATTCATCTATCACCACATTTCCAGAGCACAAGAGCCAATAGCTCGGAGACTTAATACTGTCACCATAAAACAGCAAACTTGTTATCTAACCAGGCAAGTAGGCAGAGGTATTTTTCAACTGTATAAGAAGCTGTCATTAAAACTCCTTATCAGCATAATTTAGAGGAATGTGTTACAGACACTGCTCCTCTTCCCAGGGTGGCAGTACGATCCCTCCTGGTGGACATGCACCTCCTTCAGAGTGACACTGTCCCTGCTCTGACATCCCTGGAGATGGTTTGGCCTCCATACGTGTTCTCCAGTATAGTAAGGCCTAGAGGAAGAGATTATTTTTACACATTACGGAATTATCCTCAAGTCATATGAGGATAGCTGTAGCACATCCACGTGCACCATCAGAAGCGGTGTATGATGTTACTGTGATGGACCAGTTAAAGGGGGAAGAGAAACACTATCCCCACTTCACCAGGAACAAGTCAATGGTGGAGTTAACCCAAATTAGATGCAGGCACAGCAGTACCACTTCACTACCTGGAGCTCTCATTTCCCCTGCCTTCTCCCTGAACAGTCTCAGGCATTGCTTTCATTTGTTCCATTAAAACCCAGAGACAACAAAGGTCGCCAGGTGAACTTTCATCCTTCCAGAGACCAGCAGTAGTGCATCTCCCATCCCCAAGCTGTCAGGTGGTGCCTATTCCCACACTTTCTCAGCAGACAAGAAGATGTAGAAGAGACTGAGTCGCTGAGTCCATGTTTGGAAGTTGCTAAAGGGTGACATGGCAGGAAGAAATTGCCACCACGTCCTTACTCTAGAGCTGACGTCCTGTATTCCTCCAGAACAGCTGGATGGAGTCAGAGGAGACTCCTCTTGGACAGTTCAGCCTGTTCCCAAGGCTCACCTGACTCTGCATTTCTACCCATCCCCTTGTATAATCACTGGACAGATCCGCTATCAATCTGCTTCAGGGAGCTCGACTGCATCCTCACAAAACACTGAACCATCTCAACCTGGCTAAACCCCGTATGGAAGAGAGCAGGTGCTAGCACAGGGCAGCACACCAGGAGAGCTAACTGCTGTGTGAGCTTAACCATATTACACAACCCAACCTGCAAGCAGCTTAAGAAGAGAGGTGAGGGCAGAAGCACGCTTCCCCCAGCACACCCCCTTGGAAAGGTTGGCATTAGGAACCTCCTAAAGCAGGAGGTGCACCCTATCACATGTTTAATGGTTCCTGATGAGTTTTTTCCTCCAGGAATGTCAAACTGTTTTTAAACCATTTTTACCTCTTAGCATCCCATAGCGACAAGTTCTACAGTCTGCACACTGGGGAAAACACTCTACTTCTGCTTGTTTCAGATTCATTTTCATCTGATGTAACTTTATGAGAAGTCACAAATAATCACTCCTCAACTCACCTTCTCTGTTGCTTATGATTTTAGAGCCTCCAGCTCTGCTCTTTCCCAGGCAGAAAAGTCAATGTATTCGCTCCTTCTGAGAACAGAAGCTTTTTCCACACCTCTGTAAATGTCTCTGTGCTGCATTTTTACTGCCCTGCTTTATCCCTCCTGAGAGCAACAAGCCCATAATGCATGCAGCACTCAGACTGCAGAAGCATGAGGAATTTATGTCGTGCTTTGTTCTCTGTTCCCTCCTTAACGGTCCATTTGGCTTTTGGAGCACAGCAGAGCAGTGAATGGGTATTTTCAGAAAACTCTCCACACTGACAATGGGATTTCTTCTCCCAATGACAATAGTTAGGACAGCCCGTTTTTAAGGTATCATCCAGTCTGTCTCCTCCTCCCCAACACTACTTTGTGCCCAACACTGACCTACACCTACCATTTGCACACTCAGATCGCTCTTGTGAAATCATTCTGTAATTTTTGCCACTGATTCTCACTCTGGCCATACCAAACAGCGCTATCAGTGACTTTGCCACACCACTATTCACTCTTTCACATCATTTACAGATGTGCTGAGCAGTCCAGCTTCACGTGGGACTCTTCGTTATCTCCATGCGCTGTGAAACACGACCACTCGCTTCCACCTCCTGTCTTCAAGCTTTTAATCGGTTATTAATTCAAGAGCTGTTCACAACAGTTTAGTCTCTTAAAATGTTTCAGTAAGGGAATTTTCTAAAAAGCTTTTTGGCAGTCCCAGGGACTCCTTCAAACAGTTCTATTAAACAGATTGACTCTGCCACAACAATCCCATGTACCCTGTTCTCCTCATTCCAACTCTTGACATATTTTTAACTATTACAGGCAGTGCAAAAGCCACACCAACTCACCTGTAACAACCCCAACATTCACCCCTCCACTCCTCACCTTAGAGCCCTCACTAAAAGCTGTCCCATGTTTAACAACTTTCATTTATCTGGTCCCTAAGTGACCTTAAGTAGCAAGTTTTACAACACAATTTATAGCACAGTAATTTAATGTTTGAGTCCCTTTAAAACTCTTGGAGATCCATCCTGTAGCACTTGCTGTTTAAAAGTAAACTGGTAAGTGAAACTGCTTCTATTCATGCTTCAACTTGACATGGATTTTCCAACATGTCCTCTGTAGATGCCCTTCAACATGGCAAGTTAAGTCAACACCAGCACAAGGAGTTCAACTTTTCTGCAGGCCTATACTCCTTGAATGTACCTTGCATATTTTTTAGTCACCTGGTGGCTATGGACACCTCTGAAATGCTTTCAGCTTCTGCAACAATTCAAAGTATGGTAAGTTTTAATGTCTTTAACAAGTTTTTCCTCTTTTTTTTCCCCCTACCTTCATTTGTTTTTCATTAAAAGTGCCAACATCTGTGCTCTTTTCTGCTGCCCCCACTTTTACTTTCAGCACCTTCTTCATCCTGCTTAATGATACTAAATATTTTCTTTCTTTAAAGTACTTCTGACACACATGAACTGCATTTCTTTACCTCAATAATATTGTGTTGGCAATCACTGTATTCCTGTAGCTCCTCCTCTTGGTTTTGGCAAGTTTCTCCATACCAAAGCCAGCACAGAAAGGAGAATATAGCTTATTCCTCCCATGCTGCTTGACTAGGACATGAGAGGAGGAATCACACAAGTACAGAATAATTCAGCTGAAAGAGACCTCAGGAGGTCTCCAGTCCAACTCCCATGATCAAAGCAACACCAGCAGCATCAAATCAGGTTGCTCAGAGCATTTTCTAGGCAGGACTCAAGGATGGAAATGGCACAGCTTCTACAGACAATTTGCTCCAAAGCTTGGCTCTCCTCACAGGAAAAAAAATTCTCCAGTCTGAACCTCTTGTTTCAGTTTGTGCCTGTTTTCCTTCATCCTCTCCCATCCCCCAGTGTCTTGCCAACCTCCTCATATTTACCAGAAGCTGCTGTCAGATCCACCCCCAAAACCCTCTTGCCTCCATACTGGAAAACCCCTCTCCCAGTGCCTCCTCATGTGGTGAGTGCTGTAGTTCCCCAACCAATTCAACAGTCCTTTGCTGAACTCATTCCCATTTGTCGCTGTCTCTCTTATACTGGTGGGGTCAGAGCAAAACCAAACAAGTAGTCTAGATGTGACCAAACAAGCACTGACTGGAGAGGGCTGATCACTGCCTCTGGTCCTGTCCATCCAGCCCAGGCTGCAGGTGCCCTGCAGGGTGCCCTGCTGGCCCTGTCCAGCTCACCAGCCACCAGGATTTCCAGGCCCTTTGCCACAAAAGCTGCTCCCCAGCCAGGCAGCACCTGACCCGCACCCCTGAGGCGGGTTCTCCTATCCCAGGTGCAGAACTTGGTATCTGTCCTTGCTGAATTACAGGAGGTTCCTCTCGATCATTCTTGCAGGGCTCCCTGGACAGCAGCCCTGCCCTCAAGGACATCAACCACCTCCCCTCCATTTTGGTGTCACCTGCAAACTGCAGGAGAGGGTACTCTGTAGTCTCTTCTGGATCATGGCTACAGGTCCTGCAGTGGACATGTGCAGTTCTGGGATTGCAACCACATGAAAGTATTGGGTGACTTCAAGATATTTGTAAAATAGTGAAAAAATAGAAGCGCAGATGACTCCATTCCTCTTGTCCTTTTATCCACCAAATATATTCTTGTTGCATTCCTGGGCTCTCAAAAGGACCTTAGGGACATTCATCACCTAGAACCATGATAAAAATACTCTTTTTCTGGAAATCTTTCCCCAAACCATTACACAAACTTGACTTCATTTCTTGTGGCAAGATTCAGACTGTTTGGGGAAAAATGTTGCCACTGAAGAGCACACTGACTGCAGCAGCTTTGCAAGGCAAGGGCTCTATGGGTCAGGGAACCTCACAGCACTTCCAGACTCATGCTACTGCAATGCCATCGAATCACTCATTAAAATTTCCAACAGCTGTGGTGGCAACACACAGATTTCCCTGTAACGCACCAAGGAAGACTTAACCTGAGAGTGCTACAAGCACATGTTAAGGGACTGCACAAGAAACATTTTATCAAACGATCTGCCTTCCTTTTATTGCCCCAGTCTCATTCCCCGAGTAACAGAATCACAACACTATTCTTGACCCAGTCATGCCCTTACACCTTCCTTCTCTTTACCGCAAGCTTGATAACATTTCTGAGCTAAAGTTCAGGACCAGAAAGACTTTAAAACACTTCACAAAACAGTTTCAGCATGGCATAATCTGTCAAAGGTAAGGCAAAATTTCCAGGAGGGTCCATGAATAAACCAGCCCATCAAGCTGCCAGGCTGCAGGCACAACTTAGGGCCACGGGCTGCACTGTCCAGCACCCAGCTCCCATGACAGGAGAGTACCTGCAAATCTTCCAGTGGTTTCTGCAGATTCCAGTTCTTTGGGATGGGTCATAAATTGTAAACTGAAGTGAAATAAAATGTTACCATCAATAGGTTTTTAAGTGTAGCCTCCACCCAGGAAAAGGAGCAAGTGCATGAACTAGCTTAATGCCACCATAAAAAGGCCAGATGAGTAATGGATTAATTAGAGGCACTGCTTGAATTTGAGGTGCTTGCTCTTCCAAGTTCTGTCTTTTCAAAGCCATAGGCCAGTTGCCATCCAGCTCCAGTGTCTTCCATGTCCTTAGCTCTCCACAACAGACAATGGAGCTCCAGCATGCGAGTTTCACACAAGATGAAGGTACAGCTACATCCTGACTGCACTTAAAACACGCTACGTACAGGTGGTGACCTGCAGGATGTGGGTACGCACAAGGACACACGCGTCCAGAGGTGGAGAGGACTGGAGAGGATCACTGTGGGAGCGGGACAGGGCCGGCAGACAAACACGCCGTGGGAAGGCCCTCTGTGACCACCATGTGGGCAACCCCGGAGACTTGGAAAGAGATGCCCAAAGCAACAGGCCCGCTGCTTTGCCATCCCACTCCCCACGAGCTTAGAGCCCTCCCTGATCATGCAGCTCTCACAACACGCTGCCTCACGGCCATTTCCCTCCTGCCCCGCTGAGGACCGCGGTGCCTGCCTTGAAGAAACCCCGGGGCGGCTTTGCCCGGTGCCCCCCGCTGCAGGCCGGAGACAGCCCTGGCGAAGTCCCACCGGCGAACCCGCAGCTGAACTCCTGAGGCGGGGCAGGGGCTGCTCAAAAGAAACCGGGCACACGCCTACAGCCGGTGCGAAAGCCGCCGCCTGCTTCCCGCCGGCCCGAGCGCTGAAGCTGGAAGTTTTGGCCTCGGCCAACGCGCGGACACGAGCCGTACGGTACCGGGAAACGCGGGGGGAAGGCGGCGGCGGCCTTTCCCCCGGCGGACATCTGTTTATTTAGGAAGCATA
>NW_020799137.1:1540074-1551254 GCF_003259725.1 Athene cunicularia
CGGGCGGCGGCGGGCCCCGGGCGGCGCCTTTGTGCTTCAGGGCCGAGCGTCGCCTCGGACCGTTGGAGTTCGGTCACGGCGGGAGCCAGGGGTCAGTCAGAGCCCGCGAAAAGTCCCGCAGGCCGCCTCGTCCCACCCGTCTCGGTGGCGACCTCCCACCCTGGGTGAAGCCCTTCAGGGCCTGGGGGTTCTATGCTGAAGAGCCTGATGCAGTCACCTGGGCCAAATCCGCTTATTTTTTCTTTTAAATGGGGTAAAGGTCACCCCAGGGCATGAGGTTTCCTTCCAAAAGTGTTGAGATGCGGCACAGAAAGAGGTTGGAGGCCTCCCCAGCCCCCTTGTGCAGGAAGCTGTGAGGGGACAGGTGGCAGCACTGCTTCAGGGCCGCACTTCCACAGGCACCACAGGACACCGGGATGGACCCTCTGTCTCCGAGCAGCTGGAGTGCGAGGGACAGGCCAACCCCGCAGGCAGCTTTGCTGGCTGCAGTTGCAGAGGAGGCAGCTCAGGCTACATCTGTACTGCTCCAGGGCAGAGCTGGAAGGTAAATACAGCCTCAAGTTCTTGATTGAGGTTTGTACACAATGCTCAGGGGAAGCAAAAGAAAGTGGGCTACTGTCTCTCTGAGTCAGGAACAAGTCAGGAACAAGGTATATGATCTCAAGCTGTGAGCAAAACAAGAGCAACACGTACACAAGGGAGCAAAATACTGCTCTGCTTCCATCTCTTTTCTACAACTGTTTATTTAGGAAGCATAAGGAATTTTACAAATCATTACAAGTACCAAAAAGCAGTATTAACACATACAAAACGGGCTGCTTATATGAGGGACAGTGATGGAGTTGCATTTTGGCTGGCAGGTCCAAGTAAGCAGGTCCCACTCGCTTTGGAGCGTGGTGCTTCTGGCGATTTTCCTGAACCAAGTGGCTACTCAGTCGTTAGCTTCTGCAGCAAGACCCACAAGGAGTACAAAAGCTGTTTGTATAGAAACAGTCCAGGGCCAGGGGTGAGCCTGGGAAGCACGACAGAGAGCGCAGTCACGTTAAATAATCCCCATACTGCCAATGGCTGCATTATGCACTTCTTCCTCCATCCCCACAGGTCACTTATGACAGACTCCCTTCAGCCTGGGGGGAACTTCTCTTTCCAGAGGAAGCCTGTTGTTATTCAGGTCATCATGAGGGACTCTCTTCCTTGCCCACACCACTTTCTGCTTGAAAGCTACTTGAGGATTATCCAAGTGATTACCTGGTAATAGATGTGCTGCTATTAGGAGCAGTTGGTTTTTAGTCTTATCTTGGTGCTATTCAATAATTAAGCATATTTCAGGATTTGTGCACAAGTCTCATTCCCCTCCTAGAGACATCCTTTCCCCATCCACCCATCGCTCTTTTTGTGTATTTTTTTATATTCCAAGCCAGCTTTGCTGACCTCTTCTGAGCTGGAGTCTGTTCCTCTGGGATAACATGTCCAGTCACATTCTCTCCCACCAAGGTATTTTTAAATGTTCTTGTCAAGAGCAATACAAGCAAATGCTTCTATAAATCATGCATGTAACTTTTGCAACCTGAGTTCAAGATTTTCTCTACAAGTAGAAGGAGCAACTCAAGATACTACAGAAACACAAGCCTGGGTTCAGCTCCCTACAGACACAGTTGGGAGGCGGGTGTCCCGCTGCACACCAGCACTGCCGCCCAAGAAGGAGCAATTCAAGATACTACAGAAACACAAGCCTGGGTTCAGCTCCCTACAGACACAGTTGGGAGGCGGGTGTCCCGCAGCCCCCCAGCCGACCTGCTCCTGCCCTGCTCCAGCTCTTGCCCTCTGCCAGCACAAGGGCCCGAAACCCAAACCACTGACCAGACAGGAACCCTGCTCAGTCAGTGCTGATCCACGGCCCTGCGAGAGCAGGAGCTCCTTCTTTGGGCACAGCCCTTACGCCGCCGGCTGGGGCCCTCCCTGTGACCAGCCCAGTCCTGCCTGCGGTCTCCCTGCCTGCAGTCTCCCTGCCTGGGCAGCGACAGCTCTTTGGAGTGTGATTTCACATCCAAAACAGGCAGGGGAGGTGGCATGAACTGCTCTCCAAAAGCTCCTCTGTGCTTACACTAGATGCTGTCCAGACAGCTGCAGTTAGGTGAAATCAATCCACCATAACAGTTATAAAAACATTCCCCACACCATGAAGCTTGATTTTCTTCTGCGAAAGTGAGGGAAGTTGGGGTGATGGTCCCCATCTTTCCCCCTAAACTGAACAGGACCGGGGCACAGGCTCAGGCAATGCCCAGCACTTCCCCTGCCCCGTGCCAAGCCACGCTCTCCCTGGCAGCAGCGGGCAGACTGGGGACAGCAGAGGTCATTCAATCAGCGGCGCAGGCACAACCAGTGTAGGTTGGTATTTTTGTGGGGAAAGGGGAGAAGGGCAGACTTCAGCCAGGCCGCTCTCGCACCCAGAGGCAGAGGCTGGGCCTTGGCACTTACCAGCACAATGAGGGTGTGCACCCCCCCTCCCTCTGGGCTGCCCCAGCCATTGCAAGCGCCAGGGAGAGCTCTCTCCAAGGTGAATAAAGATTATTTTTCTCTCTTGTTCTTCCCAATCCAAAATGCTGCTTCTCCTGGAGGTACAAATACATATTTATACAGGGTGTAACTTCTGCTAGCCCAGGGTCATCTGCTCCTCTTTGCACTGTCCTAGTATTTTGGCTTAATGGAAAACATCAGTGAATTCTTACTGCACCAAAATCGGTGGGACTGGCCCAGCACTATCACACCAGACTGATGGCAGCCTGTGCTGGCTGGCTAACATCAGAACTGACATGCAGAAAACGAGGATGCAGTTTAGAGAGAGGAGAGGTATCCCAGAGGAATGCTTGTCTAGCCCATAATCCTTTTTGCTCAAATGATTGTACAACTGCCCTGAATGCTCCAACTCGTCCTTCCGTATCTGTAGAAATTACATTTATTTGAATCTTCCAGGCTTTTTTCAGGTTTGAATTCCCATCTGGTTTGTACTTTGCATGGTCTCTTCACACGTTTTCTGCATAGATGCTTCTTGCAAAGCCAGCAAACTTAGAGCTCGCCTTTCAAATGCCATACATTTTGCCTCAAAGCCAAATGGGTTCTAACATTCATCTTTTCTCTTGAAATGCTTTAGTGGATAAAGTTCAGTCACCTCAGAAAGATTATATTCTTAGCATGAGAAGATATTTTATGATGAACTCCTTGTTTCCTCCTGTGATGTTTCAACTCACGGGTAAGACACACAAGCCCTTGAGCTCATCTGCAGACCTCTGCCAAGGAGGACCCCGCAGAAAGATGTGCAGCTGACATGGGACTGCTGTAACCAGCAAAAATCCTCCAAGAAAAATCATGGCCAGCACAAGGAACAGGTGCAGCATCAGCCCAAATTACAAGGCATTAGCCAGGGATGTTACATGGTACATGCCTGACCTGTCCCCCACTTGGTTAAAATTTAACTCCAGGCAGCAACAAGAACACGAGACCCCAAAAGCCCAACAGAGACCAAAGCAGCCTAAACACCTGACAAATACTCTCCAACATAGGTTTCGTCCTTAACAAACCCTGGGTGATGGAAATACTCTGAGCAAATTGCGTGTTCTGTAGACCAGGAGCTACTGTTTTTACTAGTTTTTATAAAATACTTACACATTTTTAGATGCCCAGCTCACACAGATTTCAGAAGGCAAGCACACACATTCCGAGAATCTGTCCCAGTCTTGTGACTGAACAGCCAAGTACCCTTAAAAACATTACTGTAAGTAGTAGGATTAACAAACATTCCAGAACTTGGAAGACTGAGGTACATAAAGTACCTCCATTAAGCTGCACCTCTTTTAATTTAGGGTATGTCACTATTTCTTTTCAACTACCTTTCAGCAACTCTTCCTCTCACAGCACTGGGGATTCTGGACCCAGCAGCATATCACATCATCACACAGACTTTTATTTTTTTCATAAAACATTTGTTTCTTCTACCCATGATCTTTTTACTGGAACCCACTGATACCATTTTTGTCTGTCTCAAATAGAATCTGAGTGTTGAACATGCACTGGTTTATCTCCTCTTCCAGACATAGCTTTTTATTTTTATTGATGCTCTTGTTGGTGTGGGGCTGTTGCCTTCAGAGACTGACATGTTTACATCCTAGAGGAGAACTCTCAATATGCAGCTTGTTCATTTCTGCAGAAAGGATAAAGCAGTTTTTCAAGGCTGTACCTCAACCCTTCTCTTTGAAAAGCACATTCATTCCTAAATTCACGGAACAGTCATCTCAGCTCAATGTTGCTTCCAGGTAGCTGCTGCCTGTGTGTGTATCCTGGAGACCTTCCCTCCCTAAATCCCGTGTGACACGTATTCATGTCCTACAAACACATCTCCTACTGCAGATACAGCAGCCAAAACACTCATCATTGCTCTTCTCTTTGTTGATCTGTTGTCTGCCCTGGTAGGGATCTGGCCTACAGCTGAAGTCTCTCGCTCTTTAACGCCCTTTTCCCTGAAGCACGCTCATGCTTAAACAGTCCTCCAGCATCAGTCAGCTGTAACACAAACCAGCCTCTGCACCAAGCTCTATGTTATTGGTGTCTGTTATTGCGTTGCTTCCTTGAATATATACATATATATTAGACACCCCTCCGTCCCATCCTTGGGTCAGACTAACAAGTGACTGCTGAAGTCCCACAATGCACAAAGATGACATTTCAGTTCTTTTTCCCCTCCCGTTACCATTTAACACGTAAACATGCGACTCCACAGCTATAAAGGCAGCACTCTGCCTCCCTGAACCAATCATTTGTACACCCAAATTTCAACTGTGTATGAAATACCAGGGACTGACATGTTGTCCCTAAGAAATTACCTTTTCTGTATCTAGAACTCATCTTAATTCCTTAATAGCATCCCTTTCCTGTCTTCTCCAGAAGTGTCAGCATAGACCATCGCCCGGAAGGTGCTGGGGAAGGGATTACTTTACTGTTCAAGACAAGTTTATACCAAGTCCTTGGCATGCTCTTTTCTCCACTTCTGTTTCTCAGTCAGGCTGACCACTGATCACACCAACAGTGCAATTCCAGCAGCAGTTTCTGCCTGTGGAAATTAAATGCTGTGTTTGCATTAATCTGGGGGTAAGTAGAGAAAACAGATGGCACATTAGGTGGTATAAGAAGAGCGTGAAGAAAACCAGCACTACTTCCAACAACTTCATTTAGAGCATGTTGACACAACTGCCTAAAATCTCTTTTGCCACCTTCTGAAGAACCCTTCTGCAGAGACCCAAGGCTGCAGAACCACGCGGATACCTGCTCACTGCTGGGGATCAGAACACACAGGGATTATCGTTTCCAATCTTCCTCCAAAGCTGCCCTCCTTCCATGCTTGGGTCCACAGCTCACGAGACTCTGGATTCAAGACATCTCTAACGTGTGTTGGAGTCACAAAGCCTTTTAATTCTACATTTACTTCTGAAACAGATGCCAGGGCCAAAGGGCTGCTCCACAGGCAGCTCTGCTCTCAGATGGGGGTCAGAGGGCTGCAAAGCCCAATTCAAACAATACAGGAACTTTGCAGCTAGGTCCTGGAAATGTACAGCAATGCCCTCAGCACCGCGAGCTTCAGTTTAAGACCAGAAATATGTGAAACTAGACCCCTGCCTCTCCTCCATACGAGTATCTTTACTGGTGTTGCATGCGACCACAGCCGATGCAGACAGACGTGTTCTGATGCTCCTCACGGGGTACAAGAAAGCACACAGCACACATCAAGCAGATTAAAGGTGGCACCACAGATACCTTCCCAGCATCTGACGGATGGCACATACAGGGGTTAAGTAACATCAAATTTTTCAGCCTCAAATCCACAGGTAGGGTAACTAATTTGATTTTTGTCTTATTATTAAATGAATGTAGAGGCATAAACTAATCTTTTTAAATAAATTAGGATCCAAGCAAATTAGGGAGGTTCATGTACTTGGTTGTTTGATTAAAAAAAAAAAAAAAGGAGAATGGAGTAAAAAGGACTTTTGTTTGCTTGTTTTGATTTACCCTTTGCAAATCTAGGATGGACAAGAGGGTTGAAAGGGAGGGCTGATCCTAAGAGACCCTGCTGCTGAGCGTGCTCTGCTCTCATCATCTTCCCTGATGAGGAATATTCAAGGGATGCTCACAGAAGAGTCCACCCTGAAGTAAACAACAAATCTCTTGTTTATTTAGTTTCACAAAGTCAAACCCCAACCTAATTCAGTTTGAAGTATCCACATGGGGATGGAATCTAACAGGCAGGGCCCCGTGGTGCAGCAGGCACCAGCACCTCCACAGCAACCTCCAGTCACCCGTTCCTGAGGGCATAATTCCAGCAGGAAATAAAATGCAAATCCTTAAGCAGACATCCGTACTGTAGGCACAGGTCACCCAGGGACTGGGTTTTCCATTTCTTAAAAAATTTCAAGCAAAGATGTGGTAATGTCCAAAACATCATGCTCTAATTCTACTGCATTCATTAATCCTGATGATAAATTTTCTTGTCAGGACCACATAGGCCTCTACAGTCCACAAAATGACATCTTTCCCTTGGTCCTGTACTGAATCATCACACTAAACTTAATTGCATCATATTTCCTCTAGCACTTTTTGGTAAACAGCCATTTCTTCAGTGGAAAAAAAAAATAAAACAGTTACTGTGAGAGAAACTCTTGTAATGTTTTCAGCTACATCAAAACACTGTGCAAGCTCTTTCTATTTCAAGTTTGTTCATTTGCCCCCTTTAAAAGGAAGGTATTATAGATCAGGGTTTTTTCCCCAGCTTGGACTGTTATCTTAGCATTGCACAAAGACTTCTTCCAACCAAAAAAAAAAAAAAAAAAAAAAAAAAAAAAAAATCACAAAATATCATTTTGGTAATTACAGTAAATAAAAAAGACAAGTCATACTATGGAAGCATAAACACATTTAACTCATGTACGTGTGGTCAAGGTTGTCTTCCACCACCAACACTTTTAAGACAAATCGTCCATGCCAGGCTAAAGATTCTCTAAAAGTTCAAAATCAACATTACACTAAAAAGCATACTCAATGTTCAAAACAAAACAAGAAAACCAACAAAAAAACACACAATCCCAAACCAAAACCCCCAGGAAATCAAATTCCCGCAGAGTTCTGACTCCACACTCGATGGCTTTGTTCTGCGCCCAGTGACTCTGCCCACTTCTGCCCATGAGAGAAGGTCTAAAACCAGAAGGGAAAAATTTTCTAGCAAATTCCTCTTGATGATGAATGGAGGGAATACCAACACTGCCACATTTTCGGTGACGACAGGATGTCGTAAGCAGAGTGCTCTTTGATACAAAGCTCTCCTAGACCTCCCATCTTCCAGGTCTCCAGAAGTTCCACCTTTGGCAAACCAGAGCCACATCCCTGTCACCAAGCCACTTCCAAAGGAGCAACAGCTGCCTTCTGTGTCAGCGACTGCTCGCCAGAGAATTCCGGGTGTAGCCCCACAGGGTGTGCCTCCTCCTCAGCACCGCCACGCCGTCACCCACACTGCCCCTTCCCACCCACCAGGCCAAGGCCCTAAACAGTCTGTGACAGAATCATAACCAGTCCAGAAATGTCCTTATTGCTCAGGTTTTTAGCCTAAACACGAGCAGAAGCAGCTGAAAGGAGCCTGCCCGTGGCCAGGCAGAGTGCTCTGTGGGCCACCAGCATGCTGCGGGCAAGTGTCTCCCCTTCCGAAGGCAGCTGGGCAAGGCCGTCCGAGGAGCTGCCCATGCCTCTGCCTCCTGGGAGAACTCCCCATTCCTGCCCCTGTCAATCACAAGTGGTCATTTCAATCCTTCATTCACCCAGCCTGCAAATAATTTCAGTTTATAAAAGGTCTGCAAAAGGTGTTTTTTTTTTCTTTTTGGTGTGAATAACATTTTGATCTGCCCTCTCCTTCCAAACCTGAATAAATAAGATAAGAAAATATGGCTTTTGCATTTCTTCTTTTAAAGATGGATTTCTCTTGAAGAAGAGAACCCACTGATGCAATCAATATTGATCCAGAGGGAAAAGAAACTGCATTTCAAGCTCTCTAAAAACACCAACATTTAATTTTATAACATAACCAGGGGTTTATTCCACAATATAAACTGCAACATTTGATACAAGCTACCCAAAAAAGGAGAAAGCCAAAATACAGCTGTGGCAATTACTTTACAGACCTTTTTTTTTTTTTTTCCTGTCTTCTACATCACTGGGCCATCAGTGACACTAGGATCTAACATTTGCCTTCTGTACATCAATCAATGCTAGAAGCAACACGCTGTTCAGAATTATCATTCCAGTCACTGAAACCAGACATAGAAGTTATTGCTCAGATAAATAAACCTATTCTACGAAAAACAAAGTGGAAAAAAACTAAAGTCTCCAAAGGGTTAAAAGAGTAAACAGGGATTTCCTCAAAAGAGGATTTATTGGAAAATTCATGGTGCAGGGTTTTTTTGCACCTAAACCAAGCTGAATTAAATACGCCGGTAAATCCCAGAGAGGTAATTTAATGCTGTACAAGAAAAGGTGCATGTTTCAAATGCCTTCCAAATTGGTGGAAACCCCTGCTAAACAGTCAGCATCTCAAACCTCAACAACCACAAACAGATCAAGGGAAAATACAAAAGTGTCAAAAATTGTTTTGAGTTCTGGAAAATGATCCCATAAGGATAGAAGTAGCACCATTTGCAATCTGGTTCTTAAACCAGCCCATGTGGCTTTATTGAAAAACTCTGATAACTTTATTTACTCAAGTCCTGAATGGTTTATGGGGAATTTTACTTCCGATATTGAGAGTCCTTCCCAGTGCAGCTGATGCAGATGTAGTCCTCCTTCTCTGCCATTTCTGGAGAGATGCCCACACACACCTGGTGGAACCACTGGTTGCAGCTGCCATCACACTGGACCCAATCCACCTAACAAAGAACAGACAAACTGGTGTTCAGAGAAGGACCAAGCAAATAAAGCATTCACTAGTCATTTTGGGGCTTTTAAGCTATTTAAATGAGCCCAAAATGTCCCATTCTACAGCTGCCCAGTGCTGGATATTCAACTCATGCTCACTGTTCACTGGGCTGCTGCAGTCCAGTCCCCCTGAAGCTGAGAGCAGGGCACACGCTTCCCTCACCCATCCTGCTGCTTTCCCACCTGCAGCAAGGTTGTGGATGGCAACTTCCCCATGGCACCCCCCCAGCCTCCTGGGGATGTCCCTCTTCTCCTTTTCCAGTACAGGTGGGCCCGTGCAGAGTCCCAAGGCACTGCCCCATCCACAGAAAGGCTACAACCCATAAAGTCTATCTATACCCGGATTTCAAGAGCAGAGATGAACACGGTGTCTGCACAGTCCCCACATCCTCCTTCCAGTTCTGTGCAGAGGTTTTGATGTCCACTGCCTTCCCCAGGCCCAGCTGCACGGCTGCTCTTGGAGAAGGTGGGACGGTTCGTTTCTAAACGTGTCCCAGCAGCAGCAGCAGCACTGTCTCCGGGTTACTAAGTGCCTCTGCTCCCTCTGTAAACAGTATTTCTGCAGCCAAACAGTTTCAGGTTGTCTGAATATGCCAGCACTCAGAGCACCACAGCGGGTCTGCCTCTACTGACCTCATCTCCCTCAGGCTGAAGACAATTCACAGCAGGGCAGATGGCATCTTCATCCTCAGAATCCTCCTGCTCAGAGAATGACAGGTCTGAGGGAAGCAAGTGGCTTTCACTGGAACGCTGCACCTCAAAGAGACGCTCCCGCTCTCTCTCCAGTTTGTTAGTGCAGAGATCCTTTGAGTGATTCAGTTTCAGTTTCTTCTTTTTGGGTGTTCTCACTTTTTTTACTCTTGCTCTCTTCTCATCACAGAAGCTCTCTCTCTCGAAACGCCGTTTTAGTTTTCTCTCCATGTAACTAATTCCATCCTTTTTTCCTCGGCAACACTCATTCTATTGGAAAGAGATTTTGGCAAAAGTTTAAGAATGCAACTAACACTCATTATCCTGTTATTCCATACCCTGCTTTTAGGAACAGGCTTAAGTAAAAGTGCACTGTTTGACAGTGATGCCTTTTCAGCAGAAGCAGGATATGTAAGGGGCACAAAGGATAGTGTCACACCCCAGCGACAGAATTTATAGAAAAAAAGATTCTCATTTCCTGCCTGAGTCCACTGCTTCAGAGGCAGCTCTATCAGAAAGCCTCTTCAACACAGGAGTCAAATTAGGATAGATGTACTTAAAATAGAGAGTGGCCATAAAAACCAGATTCAAACTGCAAAAAATACATTAGGCCACAAATTACATTCAACAGTTTGTAACAGATTTGTTAAGTTACCAACTTCTTGACCCCTTTTGAACAAGGAAACTATATTTTCATGAAAGTACAGACACACATGCACAAACCTCTTTGTAAAGCTTATGGGCTCAGGCAGAGCCTCTGCTCCAACGTGACCCCAATCTCACTGCTGTTGTCAGACACTTGCCTTTTCATTTGTCGGTCCAATGGATGACCTCTGCTCTGTTTGCAAAACAGGGCTTTGCTTTGTGAATAGGATCTGGTACAGCTCCTGTATTTCAGGCAGAGAAACCTGTAGCAGCTGGGCTTCCATCATCAGCTCATCCAGCTCTGTGCTAATGACTATTATGAAAGACAGGGAGAGAGGAGAAAAGGAATTCTTCAGTGTCAGCACTGATGAGAACTGCACAGATAATGAAAATTCTTCTCTGGTAGCACATTAACAAAAAACTGTGAAAGACTTTTTTAAATCTGCAACTGTATGAATTAACTCTTTATCTGTTCCCTCTTCACGGCTCATTTTTAACACCAGGGTTAAGAAAGATAAAGGCTTGCACCAAAGTTACTGCACTGTGGCTCAGTAAGCCTCACATGCTTGCATTTCTTGCTGGTTAGAGAATAAGCACTTGCCATCATTCCTGGCACTTTTTCCTGCTTCTGAAGCTACAAGAACTGTCAGGATCCCCTCACTATGTAACAAGTGGGTACAACGAACAAACAGTGCAATCTGTAGGTGAAGCCAAGAGGTGAAGCCAAGAGAGGAGAGGAAAAAAAAGCTGAGGGGATGAGCCTTGCAACTGAGTCCTGCTGTGCTGCTATCCAGCTTCAAAACTTTCACTGGGCTTTTGAAACAGTCAAAGCAAGGGGGGGG
>NW_020799137.1:1551304-1604892 GCF_003259725.1 Athene cunicularia
GGCAAAATCATCATGTAAATAACAGCTTTTTAGTATAGTATTCAGTACAATTCAAATATGGCCTGAAAAATAAACCTGGTTGTACAAAACTGCCTTGTTTGATTTTAACTGTAATGTTAAACTGAAGTGTCTTGTGCAATATTAGCATGGACTAAGCTTCACTGATCTGAAAACATGAAGGTAACGCTTGACTTGCATCCTTAGAGTATTATGCATCATGAGGAAAGAAATGATAAATAACTTACTTTACAGTCATAAACCAATGTAATTTATAGCATGTTTGTGTTAGTCCAATGAACACAAAGTCTAAGCTAGGAAGGATGCTGAACCTGCACTGAGCGAACCCGCACAGCAGCAGCCACAGCAGCTGAGAAAACTCAAGTCTCTGTGACTCTGACAGCTATGCTGTAGCAAAACTTACGTGGATTCATGTCCTGTGGATACCCCATGGGCTCCAGTACCACTTCCCTATGTTGTTCCCATCCACCTTCTACAATTAAATAGTCTCTCCCTGCCATTTCCCACTCCTGCAGCCCGTCTGGCTGGCCACAGCCCGCTGTGTGCTGGGCATGTGGGAAGGGGCCAGCTCTCCACTGATACCCTCTTGTCCTACCACGCCACATCTTTTTATGACATGTGGGAAGTTTGTATCATTGAGAAATTTACCCCCCCAACAAAGCTGGACATAAAGTTTCAAAGCTGCTGAGGGGATGGAGAAGCAACCAGCCACACTGTGCAGCGACATGCCTCCCTGCCTCAGCCATCTCCTGTTGACCAGAACAACCTCTCTTCTTCACCAAACACAGGGGAAAAAAGCAAAGGGGAAAAGAAAAAAGGAAAAAAAAAAAATCAAAGCGAAGATTACAAACCATGAAGTGGGATGCAGTGCTGTCCTGTAGAAAATGGAGAATGTAAATATATGGTTCTGTTATCCCAGTCATGAGGCATGGAGAATGACATTGCTCCAATTGTCTGGGAAACCTATAAAAGAAAACAAAATACACAGATATTTTCACTAAACATATGGTTTTGAAGTGTCAAATAACTGCAACAGAATCAATACTTGTTTCTCTTACAATTGCTTAAATCTTGTATTCTTGGAAACTGCTCAATCTAATACACCCAAATCCTTCATCCTACACCTGAAAATAGGCAAAAGCAACTTTATTGCCAGAATTATTAGCTGTGAATTGTCATGTCCACGGTGATCAGAAACTGGCCCTAGCTCATGCTCCACCAGAAGCAAAGGAGCCTGTGGAGCAGAGACAACACAGGCAGAGTCACTGAGGGATCCTCCCAGAGTTGTGGAAGTGAGAGCTTCAGCTCCAGAGGTGACACAGGGTAAATACTAGAGCTTCCTCCTTTTGTTCACAATAAAGAAGTCATTTCTCACAGCCTTGATCCGATGAGACATCTAACCATTCTGAAGCACTTCTCTCTACCTCAGCAGGTGCAGAAGACATGCCAATGGCAAAACATGCACTTACTTATGCAAAGGTCACTTATGCAAGCCAGCAAGTGTCAGTTTTGGACTCACAAGTGTCAGAAAGGCATCTCCCCTGATGCATTCCAAAATATTGTCTACTTCACTAATGCAGGTGTGTCTAGGCTCCTTTCAAAATCTGGCTCTCATCAATTCTCACAGCTCTTTTAAAGTGAATTTTTCAAACTCATCTAAATGCTCCACATTCTTCACTTTGGCCAGTGCCAAAGAAGCCCAAGTCCCGGGGTTACTGCTACAGGCTTCTCTGAGAGAATAAGGGTGTTGGATTACCCCAGAAAACAGGGAAGATAGAATTGTGACAGGACAGCAACGCAGAGACACTGGATTCACTGAAAAACCACCTCAGATCCACCGAGACCAAAGCTGTAGCTCAGTGCCTGAGCCGAGCTGGCCCTGGAGGCCACCTCTGACCTGCCCGCAGTACCACTGGCTGCAGGAGGGCTCCTCAGCTCAGGCACAGCGAGGGACCCAGGCCCGTGCTCAGGCACTCTTCTGTTGAGCTTCCCAGGGACTCCTGATTGGGAAATGTGGTCCCAAGGACCTGAAGTGGCTCTGCTAGAGCTACCTGCATTTAGGAGGTTTGCTGACTTGAGCTCCAGACCACACAAAATGGGTTAGACTGCTTTCATGTTGGAGGAACCTCACAATGCCACACTGAGCTAATAAAAAACTCTGCTAATAAAACTAAGCTTACTGTTTCCATTTCTGACCCACATATCAACTTACGTGCCCAAAATCTTGCCCAGTTTTTTTCCACTATACTAGTTGGTCTAGTGAAAAGACACTTTCAAAGCTCAATTATCAGAAGAATTCTCATAGATGTCTAAATATCATCTTAATTTCTAAAACTATGCTTGCCTATTTGAAAAATTTGGTCAATGCAGGCAACTTGGTATAGCTGAGCTACTGGAGAAGCAAATACAAACCTCTCTCTTCAAGTATGTGTGGCACATTTTACGTTCTACTATAACTGAGCAGGAAATCACAAACACACAAACTAACTGTAACAGGGTTGGACTAGCAAAACTAAGGTGTTTCAATCAGAAAGTAAAAGCAAGAGCGTGCATTTCATTCTGGGGTGTTTTACATTCTTTATGCTGCACAGATCTTTTATTTCAGATTTTTTCAGCATTTAGTATTTTAGGAAAACTAGAAATATTTAACCCATTTCTCACTTTCCCTGTGCTTTCTGCTGAAAGGTCTTTACTGGAAGTTTGAAACTCCTTCATGACCACACCTGAAACAGTTACTGTAGCTTAACTCAGTAATATTAGCAGAATATTCAGCTTAGGAGTTCTAGTCTAAGTGATAAGGAGAAGGAGGAGCAGTAAGGGATGAAGATACCCTGTTGCAAACAACCTCATCTGAGAGCTAAGCTGGTAATGCACTGGACAGTTTGTGCCTCGGTTACTAAATCTCAACACTTAAAACTGAAATACTTGTAAAAACAGAATATAAAGACTAACTGAATACTAAGCACTCTGGAAACAATAGCTGTAGCAACTCTGTCATGAATAGTGTCCCATCAGAGCGTAGGAGCTGGGAGGAGGAGAAGGGAAAACAGACCCTTCAGGAGCGATTGTTCCCAGGACTCCGTTAGGAGAACACGAAGCTGTTGCTGGAGGACACACACACATATCCCTGGCTAACTGTCAGGGCAGAACCCCAACTCTTTCTATCAGTAAAGCAACCCAGGGTTTGCCTTGCCAGGATCTGTATGCTGATACAAGGAACCCAAAACCCAGTGAGCTGTTACAGACTGTTCTTGCTGACCACCCACCACCAGGAAACCCAGAAACAGCTCAGCCTCACCTTGTTTGTCTCTGGCAATTGGCCTGCTGTGGCTTGCCATCTGTTGTACAATAATCCTGAGCCAACTTTGTCTTGTATAAGTTTTAGATTCCCTGAATATAACATTTGTTGTGCTCTGTGCTGCCAGTTCACAGTTCTCTCGATCATATACCGTAAAGCATCCCCCTCAGGGAGCCGCACCCGGATGCGCTGCAGGGAGGCCAGCAGCGGTAAGATCTTCTCTAACGGCGGCTTTTCTGAGCGGTGACAGTGTGGACAGAGCCACACACGAGGTCCCTGCAAAACGTTGGGCACGGAAACACAGCCGGTATGGAAGAACCCTCTGCAGAGTTCACACTGTATCATCGGAGCAGCCGGCTCCTTCTGGCACAGACAGACTTTCAGTTCTGTGTCCTCTTCGCTAGACAACACCTTCACTTCGTTGGCTGCTCGCAGAGAACGCAACGCTTCCATTTCCTTTAATCGGGCTTCCCCAAGTGTAGCCATCTAAAAGGGAGTTCAAAGAAAGGGATGTCATCTCGAAAGGAACATCACTCGTTAGAAACACGATGACCTCTGCACAATCACACTCTTCAGATACATCAGCGAGTATTTCACATTGTTAAGAAGCTCCTCGCCCCTCTACGCCTTCAAAGCTTTGGAAGTCTGAAGCGAAGCAGTTATTAGAATGTGCAGTTATGTGACCAGTTTCCTTCTGTTTTCTCATCAGGCCCACAGATACAAAACACTCCTTTGCAAAAAAATATCCTCCTAACTCTCTCCCTTCCTCTCTGTTCCAAATCCTTCATGTTCTAAACTACAAACCCATTACCCTCATTCAAGCAGTTTAGACACTGAAACAAGTGCAGATTTGGCTTGCAGGTACTTCTCTATGAACACATCTCTCAAATACGTGGTCTGACTCTGCATAATGCTAACACACATCTGGGCAGCTTTCAGAAACACAGGTGCATCTCTGGTAACTACCTTGCACAGATTGTCAAGTGCAGAGGGCCGTACCCTGATCTATGTAATTGCTTCTGGGGTTTGTAAACACCAAGTGAAATTCAGGTGTAGTCCTGAATGTGTTGTTTGACATTTCTACACCTGCTCATGATCCTTTTTTTCAGGAATCCTTAGCATTAGCTGCTATTAAAGATAGCAATATATTTGTTTATTAAAGATAGCAATATAGCAATAGCAATTTGTTTATTAAAGATAGCAATATAGCAATATTAAAGATAGCAATATAGCAATTAGTAGAATTTATAAGTTGCGGCTGCTATGTAGTTTATTATATATATAAAAATAAATGTATACAGAAGGGTTTAAAATTTTAAAAAGCAGTTATTTCACATATCATGGCCTTGAAATGTGATGACTAGAGAAAAATCAGGTACACAAAAATTAAGACAACTGTGTCCTGCATGGGCAGAGATGGACTCGGGCACAGCACACCCCACGGCGCACGCACAGGTGCTCAGCACTGCAGCTCCAGCGCTGGGCTGGGAGAGTATCCAAACCTTCACTGCAAGAAGATTCCTGTTCCCCTTGTGTCAGAAGCAAAACCTGCCGCACTAAATGAAGATGTTTTCCTACGTGCAGTGCATGCGAGTGTCCTTCTCTCTCTCCCAACTATTACAAGAGATAATACAGTCAAAGAGGAGAAGGGTGTGTGGTTCAGAGGACACAGTCTGTAAGTCTGGATTTCCAGACAAGAGAGGCCAAAACCAAACACTGAACATACAGGTCTCAAGTAGCTGCCACAGGTTAAAACTTAAATGTCCCATAGCCAAAGGGACAATTATATTCACACCCTACCAAATCAGTCTATCGCCCCTCATTAATCATGGGACACGGTTTAATCTGATCATGGTGGAGTCTCTGAAATAGATCTTTTGGGATGAAGCACTTTACCACTAAGTCTGCTCCATCCAGAACTAGTGTTTTATTGACTTCATAATGCATGAAGTTTTCTTCAATTATTTATGGTGTTTGTTTTAATTATAAATGGGTTTGGGTTATTGCGTTCTCTAAAGGGATCAGACTTGGGAAAATCCTATCCTATCTTTAATGAGGTTTTGGTATGGTGGAGGAAAATAGGTCTCAATTTCTTAGTTTTCTCTGCTTTGTCAGGCTACAGACATTGCCTGGCAAACTGTAAGGCTACTTCATGCATAAAGACAACACACATTTTTTCCACTAAAAGCAATTTTGGAAAGTCTGACACAAGCACAGAAAAGCGCAGTCTTAGAAGTCCTTCTGCAGAACAGCAGAGCAAGCAGAAAAGAGTGGAAGGTAACACTTCTGCACGACAGGCAAACATAAACAAAGATTTGAAGAAATTAGAAGAAACTCCAGTTCAAAAAAAATCTTTAACCACATACCGCAGATGCAGTATCTTTGCTCTCAGAGAGTGCCCTTTCCAAGTCACTCAGAGTCTCTAGCTTAGTGCTTTTCTTCTTTCCACTCGGCACTGGCTCCTTCAACTTCTTCTGCTTTCTCTTCAGATTCAGCATTCCAATATCACACCGGGGACATAACACCTGATGGACAGAAGAGCAGTATTGCCTGCAACACTTTTAATGCATTCCCCCTGCCCTAACACAGCCACATATGACTAGTTAGAACAAGGATTCCTGGAGTTTTTTCCAATCAAAGATTTAGGAGACTAGGATGAGGTTATCTGGAAAATGGGGAGAGTTGGAAGGTTAAAAATTCAATTTTATAAAATGGGCAGACCAGAAACACCTCCCTGGTTGATTCAGATTGCTGCTATATAGAGACAGCTGATACACTGAATAGCCTTCAGGCAATTTAAGCTGCAAGCCCAGGATTCCAGGGGCTGCCCTGGATTTCTCTGTCCTAACAGAGAGGAGGGCAGGGGGTGTAAGAGGGTCTCAGCGTAGGCTAGAGGGTGTGGACTGTCCTAGAACTGCAGGTGTTCACACACGTGCAGCAACAGATTCAGAAGACCAGCTAAAGCAGCTACAGCCTCACCCTTATCACAGCTAAACTGGAGGTGGATGAGGCAGGTTTGAACCTGCACTCCAGCAGCTGCAGCCTAACGTGATGAAGTAAATTCAGTGCCATAAATATGTCAATATTCCCATATTCATACTGAAAATGTCAGACTGTGGCACAGCATGCTCTCATTAGCCACTGATTAAAAAGAATAGAAAAATCATAGCTAAATCTTAAGCATTTAAAAAGTTTTAAATTATCATTAAAAGTATAGGTCAATCTAATAAAAATTATGTTAAAATAGGTAATATAATACCTTAAACAATTCTGCAAATATACTTTATATTTACTGCTACTTCATGAGTTAATAGTGTAACTCTGATGTGGTTTTGCTGTGGCATAAAGAGTGGTCTTCTCTAGAGCTGAGATCTCTTACCTCCAGAAGAGAATAAGGGGAATTCTCACACAGAAATGTGTTAGCTGCACACTCCTTCCACGCTTGAACTTCAGACACCAAGGACTCCAGCCTCGGCAGGTAGTCCAGATGCACTGGAATAGATCGGCCTCTTGTGACAAGTTCTGCTAGTGTGTCCAGCACAGGCACGCGTCCTCCAACCTGGCAGATTATAAATTAAGAAATGCTTGATGTATATAAAATATACCACTGCCATGAATCACAGCAAGTCATTTAGATTAACTGAAGGTAGAACTTGTAAAAACAAATTTACTGCCGAGACACTTCAGTCACCTCTATAGCTGTTATTCCAGCATTTGTGCTTCCCATGCTCTAATCATTAAGTACAGACAAAACTAATAAAACACTTGGGGAGGGTGTGGGGGGGCGTGGGGAATACACTTAGCAAATGAGAGTTTTGGTTTTTTAAAAAAAGACACTGCCAACAATATAAGCAGACTGCCAATCTAACAATCTGCATTCACAGCAGAAAATCAAAATAATTTTGAAATAGACTCAGAAGGCAAGTCTAACCCAGTCCCTGCCATGCCGAAAGCAAGGAACCATCTCAATATCCAATGAGCCATCTGAAAGCGATCTCTGTGCGTTCACTGAGCTGCCTATGCCTAAGGCAACCCAGTGAGATGAGCAGCAGTAAAGCAGCACTGAGAGGTAATTTCTAAAATCGGCAGTGATGGGGGACTCGAGAACTATTCATCCAGAACAACCCCAACATCTCTAGCAGCAAAACTCAAAGTACTGATAACCAAGAACTTTCTGCAAGTCACAATGACTGCAGGCATTTACTAAAATCTTCACAGAACAGAAGCAAAAATTCTTGGCACAGACACATTTTTCCATATTCAGGAGGCAGAATTTCAGAATCCAAACCACGAAATTAGCAAATGCCAAGAACAATTCACATAAGTCCTCTTGAGACAGCCCTCAAACAAAAGTTAGTATTCCATGAACTTTATTCCTTCAAAATTTTTAAGCCCAGGACAAGTAATTTTTTTTAAATAAAAGCTTCTTGAACTAGAAGTAAGTTTTTATTAAAAGCCCAATTTAGGTCAGATAGGCCTGAAAATACTGAGTTCACTTTATAGAAAAAACACGATGACAAATGAAAATACCAGGAAATATTTGGCAACTTTTATCAAAAAGTGAACTCAGGGCTACCCCAGTCCCACCCTTTCCTGGCCCGTGCAGTCCCACTGACCCCTGGCTCGAGCACTTGCCAGCCTGAGCCATGAACCACTTCAAGGAGTCAGCCCAGGCTACGACTGCTCACCGGGGCTTGAACCGGCACAGCACATCGGGGGCAGTGGGAAGAGAGAAGAGGGGAGCGTTAAGCTGCCACTGAACTGTAAAAGATGCAAAAACCTTAAAAAAATACAGGAGAGGAAACTGGGAAGTGCCAGAAGCCAAGGTGAAAACCTTCCTCTTTATCAGGCTCTGGTTGTCATTCTCTGCCGTCAACTTCTTGCTCAGTTCAAGACTTTCAGCGTGTGAACATGGAAATGGAAATCACACAAAGCTGGAAAAAGTCTTAAAAATGGAAGAGGATGGAGAAAAGATGGAAGGAAGAGAGGGAAATCAAGTTAACCTCCACCTCAAAATTCAGACAGAATTGCTACAAAATTGCAAGTACTTTAATCTATGCAATTGAAGGCTGACCATAGAGGAAGAGAACAAGAACCAGCCTTCAGACTGGCCATGCTTAACGGCTAACAAAGGAAGGAATACCTCTCCATGACAGGATGTCTGAAACATCACTAATGACACAGATATGGAAACAGCAAGGGAATTCTATGGGGTCTCAGAAGAGGCAATTCCACCACAGTAAGTATTAATATCCTTGTAATCTCAGGTCTTGGTGAGAGGCATGCTCCAGAAAGGTGCATTCAGAACTGGAGAAAATACAAGGATAGAACCCTTCTGTGATCAGGAATATTCATGAAATACGAAATTTTTTATTTTTTTTTTAAGAAGATGCTAGAGCAAAGTTATTTGTTTAATCAAGCAGATGAAGGCTTTGCTCTAGCATCTTCTAAATTAGTGATTTAGGGGATTTGTTTATTCATGAGTCAGCAACAGAACCTGCTCCATACTATGTGTTTCAGGAATGCAGTAAGGTGCAGAATGGTACACAGAAATATGATTACCAGGTAATTGTTACTAGTCAACTGAGCAAAATTTAAGGTAAAGTTCCATAATATAGTATTTTTTAACTTTAGATTTTTGTTAATAGATTTTATTGCAAAGGTGAAGAAATACAAATCAGGTCCAGAAACAGAAGTAAAAATTATAGCACTGCTCAGAGTGTAACTGCACTGTGTCTAGGGCAACAGGTGTTACAGATGAAGCATTCTCAATTCTGTGCAATACTGAAGCACCAAGTGCACACAACAGAGCGTAGGTCTGTTACACTGACAGGGGTTACTATCCCTCACCACAAAGCCAAGAGCAGAGTTTACAGACCTGCAGAGCTTCCACCTCCTGCAGCCAGTCTTTGGCCTTCTGCACCGCGTCCTTCAGGGCAACACCATTTGGGAGATAGGCTGGGATCTCCTCTATTTCTTTCACTGCTGCTACAAGACTGCTCAGGGACTGCCGTGGTCTGCGTAAACAAAACATCTCAGAATGTAAAACACTCACTGCAATACAACTGGGGTTTCTACCCATCTGGCTTATTAAAACCAAAGGGTTACACCAAATAATGACATTATGTCCAGTACTAGAGACACTTACTGTACAGCCAGGGCATTAGTAACACAGGGGTGATTTTAGAAATGTGTATTTGCTTGCTATAGACTGCTACTAGAAATATTCACACATTGGGGTTTATGGGAGATTTAATATTTATGAACTTTTGAATGACAGAACCTTGGCTCCTCAAACACACACTGAACCCTAAAACAGTACCAGCTAAGAGATTCTACATTAGAAGGTTAAAAAACCCCACAAGATGGCTTTTCTGTATTTCAGAATTTGATTTTGACATTTTAAAAAGGCAGAAACACAACAGCATCTCCATTTTGGAGGTTAAATGCAAGCTTATTCCAGTTTTGTGCTCTATGAAGTTATCATTTTAAAACAGTACTATTACTAACGGGTAAGAAACACTCAAATGCTTTCATAATTGAGACTGGCGGAAAAATTTTAAAAAGTATTTAAAAGTCAGGAATACTGAGAGAAGAAAATTTGCATACAAGTTCGTGCCAACCTTCTGAACTTCAAGTAGCCTGTGCTCTCCCCATTGTACTTTACAAATCAGAAAGTCAAAGCAACAAGCAAGAAAATTTTTCTCAGTAAGGATATATTTGGCTTATTTGCTTCTCCCCTGTACCAACTGATCTGGAAAAATCTCCTCAACATTAGAAATAATCCACATAACAGTTTTACCAGCTGGAATTCTATACCTAAGCTCTCTCTGGACATGCACCCTCCAGTCTGACACTGAGGGAGGGAAGAAGGTGGAAAGGAAGGAAGAAGCATCTTAAAACGCTTCCTTAAGGCAAAAGGAGAATTTGCACAATGGTGAAGCACCACAAACAGTGCAAGCCAACACCAATGTTTAAAATTGCTCAATCACTCATGCCCCTTCTCCATCTTGTCCTTCTGGATGGCACAAGTTTTGCCTTCACACTGTGAACTGGATGAAAGAGTTCACAAAACAGAGAGAGCCTCTTCAGAAGCCAAATATTTCTATCTTAAACAGCTCACAGAACTACAAAACACAACATTAAGATTTAGCTTCTACCTGGCCTTTATCAGATTTCTGGCTTTGTCATCCCAGTGTTCAGAGACAGTAAGGAGCTCCTGCAGCTTCGCCATTGCTTTCTCAACTGCTGGGTAGGGAGCAAGTCCAACACCTGAGTCTATAAGACGTCTCATATCATCCAGAGTAAGAGAGTTTTGGTCTGAGGAAGCCAGCTGCACATCCTCAAGCCAGCGTGCCTGTTCCAGGCGTATCCGCAGTTCAGCCAGTTGGGGCAGATCAACGTCAAAGTCAAAGCTGACATCCAACAGCTCCTGAAGTTCTGCAGCACTAGGCATCTCTTCAGAAAGGAGTTTTTGGCTTTGTTGTTGAAAATCTTCCACACGATCAAGAAGATCCTGAAATATACAGATGCAACAATAAATCAGAAGAAAACCCACTGCCAAATCTCTCAAATGATGAAGTGCAATTTTAAACATCTAAGCGCACCCCTCCCAGCACACACTACACTGTGATACATACAACGTGCACAGCAAACTACCCTGACACCTGGAACACTTTAACAGTGTGTCTTCAACACACAGTGTGGATGGAGATCAGCACCTCCTCATGCATAATGTGTCCACAAGCTTGAGGATCATAGGACGAGGGAATTCCACTCCAAACTCCTCTGAGCTAAGAGCCAGGTGTCGAGAGGAGGACTCAGAACCACAGAAAGGATCTAAAGGGAAACTTTATGTGTTTCATCAGCGCTCTTTTCTGGTTCTGTTCTGGAATGATTCAAGTGGCTGAAGAACAACAAGGTTAAGATTAAGGTGGCTTTGAAGAATGTTGAGAAGGGCATAGAGCTTCTGGGGTTCATTTCTGCTGCATCATTAAGGTTTTTGAGCTGGACCATAGTCCCAGTAAGCTACAGGCATTTTCTTCTTTCATGGAGTGCAACACCTTCTCTCCCTCCATATGTCCAACAGCTAATTACCCCAAAAAGGTATCTCTGTGGCTGTTTGCATTTCAGCCGGGATAATGGACAGTTAGCCAGTGTAATCTCACTGCAAAGGCTGGAATTATTCTGTATCTAGTCATCCTGCCCTGCTTCTAGTACTGCTAGAATAGCATTTCAGCCAGTAAGTTCTTCCTTCACAGCTGACATCTTGATGGTTTGCCAGTGAGGTTGTTTGCCAGGTAGACAATCTCACACATAATGGAAATAAAGCCTTTTTAGAGATATATTAAATTGTGAACCAATCTCCAGTAACTGTTGGTCATTTATATTAACAGCCTTATTTACAGGACTACACATAATTTAGGATTGTTGAGAATGATATAAAAGAATACCCTGACCATATGTGTTTGATATTTCCCTGTTCACAAATGCCAGATGGAGAACAACTGTTTGCATGTCTGGCATTCCTGAACTGCTTTTTAAATAGTGAGATAACTTCAGAATTACAATGTTATAAACAAACAAATAGGATTACATAAAATCTGATTCACATATTCCACACCAGATAAAGCTTCACAATCAATAGTCACAAAGCTGAGTTGAACTGGTCTATCCTGATTCAAAGTCACACGATGCCGTTGGGTCTCTCGGCATTGTGTGGATCCTTAACAGACAGTTCAGGAGCTGCACACTGCATCTCCTGGTTCCAAGAGTCACAAATATGAAAAGCCCTTCTCCTTTAAGACAGGAATTTTTTTTTTTTTTTTTTTTTTTTTAATTACCACTCAGTGCGATATGCAGCATTTCAGCAAATTCTGACACCAAATCTTGAATTACTTTCAACTTGTCTGAGAGCTGATCATCTGGTGAGTAAGTAATCAGCACTAGCTGGTTGTGGGAGACAAAGTGATCTGACTCATTGTCAGCAGCAGGTACTCTGCTAGAACATGTATTTAGGCTGGTAGCTTTGGCTAGTGTTATCTGTGTTGTTTCCTGGAACATGGGTTGACAGCACGAGGTGGTATCTAATTACAAGACTGAGAAAGCAGATTCTGAATTAACAAGGAAGTGATATGAATGGGAGAACTGTCACTCAGAGCCCTAAGGAGCTTTGAATATTTTCAGATAAACTTGGCTTCACTCTCAAGAGGAGACTAGTTAACTGGCCCCAAACTTTTAATCTGTAGTTACCCAGGTCATCCTGCTGTTTCTTTGAAATTACTTCATACAACTAACATTTTGATTCCTCTATCAGTACAAAAGTCTACTGACCATGAACACCAGCAGGTCAGAAAGCTCCGTTTTTAAGCAACTCAACAAGCCCAAGTTACTGACAGTTTAAAGGTATTTATTCTTGGAGCACATACAAGACAGGAGATGAATGCAGTGCAAATACATCGTTGTGACAAATGCTCATGTTTTTTCCCCTAGAACTTTCCAAGTTACCTTCAGTAATGGTGTCTGGCTGAGGACACAGGGTAGAGCATACAGCTGCCTCACGAACAACCGGAGCTCATTCACAGTCAGCTGATTTTGACACTTTCCTCCCCCGGAGCGGTACCTGCAATTACACACAATTCAACTTTGTTGGATGCCACTATCAAATAAAATCTAAACTTCTCAAACATCTGCTTATGATTTCTTGTGAGTCAAGTTTTACTCACAAATAATAGAATATTCAAAACCATCCAAGCAGCCTAGGGCTTACATACATGGGAAAACTTCAGTTAGCTATAGCAGAACAAGCTATTGTTGAAAATACTCTTTCATATTAAATAGTATTCTGGAACAACTACTCAGCCTTGGAAGAGCACTGGTTATTATGGAATAAAATTAGGCTTTTTTCCAGAACACAAAGCAATTGTGGATAAACTATTCAGTTATGTTGCAATAGCTATTGTAGTAAGCTCTCCCCATGCCCATACCAAAAGAGAACAAATCCCAATTTTGAATGGGTTTTATAGTTACAGGTCATGTAGGCACTTCTGAAAAATCCTCTTTACGCTGAAATCATCGTTTTCATTTTTATCTAAAAGCTTCGTATCAAATGAGTGGCTTATAAGTGTTAACAAATTGGCTAATATTAAAAAACCTCTCTAAACTCAAGCCAATATTAGCTAGGTCTGAGAAGCCAGAACAGAAAAGGAAAGAAATCTCTTACAATGCTGGCTCCAATTTAATCCACAATATGTCATTTAAACAAAAGAGGAAAACAACATCCCAGCAGGATATGCCAGCATGACTGGAATGTGAACACTATAAAATAAATTTCAGTTACTATTCTATGTTAAAAATAATTATTTTTAAAGGATATGCAAGATGACATTGGGAGCTGCAATGTCCACAGTAAGTTGAGCAATAAAATGAATACAAAGGCTCAGGTACAACACAGGCTGCTTTACGGTTGAAAATGTTTTCCTATTTTTTGTGGAAGTTCTGCAGAATCTTCCAGGAAAAGGCACAAGTTTTAAAAATAAATATTTACATACATATACATATGCACACACACATATATATATATATATAAGCTGCAAAACTGACTGATACAAGATGTTTCTGATAACCAGAAATTGCAGGAGCCTGAAAAAAAGCATTAACAGAAATAAAGCGCACATCCATCCGGGGTTATTAATTACGAAGATCTCTAAGCACAAGGTCTCTAAACTCTTGGGACACTAAGAAGTAGAAAAGGTATCCTGAGACCCAGGGAAGGAAGGGGATGGATAGTTAGAACATCCCTTTGTACTTGTGCTGCTGTCATGCTGTTCCCTTCCAGTGCCAGAGGGGAATGAGGGCCACACTGTCCTTTGGCCCCATTCAGACAATGTTCAGAGAACAATCTGCCAAACAGCATCAGCCAGGACTCTGTAATCACTGTAAGAACCAATGGAAATAGGGAAGCACGGCCCATCTGCATTTCTTCAGGTACTACAGAGGAGATGGTGAGCCAGAGTCACAGGATTTACCCTAAGAGAATATTTATCATCTGTCTTGGTCTCTTCTCCCCAGGAACTGTGGTGCAGTACTATACAGGAGGAGATCCTTGAGCATCACTGACTACCATGATTAACAGGGATGACCCTTCCGGTTGAGTCAAGTCTACTGCATGGCTCTCTTCCAAACTGAGATCAGAACAAAATGCTCAGTCCATACAGGGAAGTTTGTCAAAAGCATCTATCAAACTTTAGGCAGAATCCACAATCCTTCATCACCAACACAGCAGCTGGTGTGATGAATGCTGCCCAACATCCTGCAGATAGGTGAACTTCAGAGATAAAACTGCATTTGATAACATGCATTAAGGCTCTAAGCACATTATTCTCTTCTTTATGTCTTCCTACATATGTTATAATCACTCCCCCCTTCAGTCTTTTAAGAAAAAAAAAAAATTCATCAAATAACATGGGTTTTTAAAGTTCTAATCACAAAGACATGCTACTGGACTTTTCCTAGAAATACGCCAAAAAGATCAAAGGAGAAATGGTGAGAGAAGGGCTAAAAACACTTCTAGAGCGAATGAGAAATGGAATCCAAGCACTGCCTTGATCCTGTGTAGTGCACCACTGGGTGGATTATTCATCACAGTCTGCAAACCTGAAGGAGCTGGCAAGTACAGCTGTGAAAAAGGCTGATACACGATCACGGCGACAAGAGAACAGACCAAGTCGAGGAGATGAAGATAAAAGTTACTCCCTGCTCTTTCCAGGCCAAGCAAAGTCAGGTACATGTTAAGAGCAGGACAGACTCTTGGAAGAGCTTGTCTGGCACAGAACAGCTGGAAGGGGCCTGGGTGCTGCTCCAAGTTCATCATCAGGAGGCCTGAGCAAATATCAGGGGCAGGAGATCACCCAGACTGGGGATGCCAAAAGGAGAAGACATGGCTCAATGCTGAATGAAGGAAGAGATCAGGAGCAGACAAGATCTTCAATAACAGTGCCATGAATCTCTGCATGGGAAATCATCTATCTGGCAGAAGTCATGTCTCTTGGGGTGCTGAATTTCCTGCTGTGATACTTTTATGTTTCTGTGACAGGGGCTTCATCCTCTTGTGTTTGCAAGACAGTGAAGGTTAATTTTTATGAAGTCCTTTCTACAAAGACTTATGCAAGGACCATTAGGAAGGGAAAGCACAGCTACCAGAATCATGTCTAAATAGTAGTTGGATATTCTACTACCAAAGTCCTTTAAAGTACCACAGGGAGTGACAAGCTACAAGATTCCTGCTGAGGCAGGCAACATGCAGAAGCCATGCATGTGCAGCTATACCAGCACAAAAACAAGTGCTCTGATAAACACCACATTGTTCAAAGCAGCAGAAACAGGTGACAATTGTCCAGCTGGGATGAAAGATGAACAGGTTTTCCTGAAGTACTTCACACTGTTAAGACTGTTGGACTTGAGCAATTTCGTCCTCCACGTACATAAACCCAGGATTTTTTTTTAGAAACCTATAATCCCAGAAGACTAAATGCTGCCATTTTAAATCTGGGTGAAGAATCTGCAACAGAAGATGGTAATTTGTGATCCCCGAGAGAAAGGCTAGTACATCAGTACAGTCACGATCAAACCGATGCTATGAGGAAATCTGGCCTTGTCCTTCTGGATCTTCTGACTCATTTCAGACATGGAAAGTGCTAGCGGGACCCAGCAGCCAGTTCACAAAGAATCTATTACCCAAACACTGCACTGCCCTGTCTTCAAATTCCTCAAGCAAATAACCTGTCTAAAAGATTTAACATAAGTGTCGCCAAAGAAAGAGCAAATATTTTTCAGACTTCTCATACAGTATTCCCATCATCATCAGCTCAAGAGTTAAGACACTTTATTTTTCCACAAGGCATAAAGTGTAATGAATATAATGACATATGCAACACCGACAGATTTTTAGTCCCCATGGCACAAAGACAAGTGGACTGTATCTTGTTGGGTGTTGCTCTGTCTGGAAATATCAAACCAATTTTTCCTTTCGGGGAACATTAGAATGAATTTACTGCCAACTGTCAAACACAGAGGAAGAAGAGATTGAAAGCTCAGGATGTTTAACTTATTACATGCAGTAGAGGTGAATCTCCCTGTAAAAGATGGCTCTCTTGAGAAGACAAAAAGATTACTTTCATTTTTAAGTCTTACAGAACGCTGGCATCTCTCACTGGCCATGGGCATCTATCTTTAGTGACTCAGTTTCATTGCAAACACATACAGTAACATTTACCTGGTTTGTCTTTTGCCATTAAGGAGTTGCTGCGCCACTGAGGCACATTTGTCTGCATCCTGCGTAACCAGTCTGAGGTGTCGCAGTAGATCATTGTCTGGAAACTTTTTTATTTCTGATTCTTCTATCAAAGCCTTAAAACTGATGAGACCTTTTGGGAAAGATACTAAGTTAACAAGAGTCTCCCTTTGTGATAGATTTTAAATGGTAAGGCTGAATAAGACAACACAATAAATACATTTCTATTTCAACTTCAGTTATATTTTGTGTCCAAGTGATTTACAATCTTCTCAGGCAGCTTCGCATAATTTCTGGGACTATAACATCTAAAATATTTACTTTAAAACATGAAATTATATAGGATTTGATCATCACATAAGACAGAAGTTGCTAAGGTTCAGAAATTAAAACCAAGAAATTAGTAATTTAAAATTATTTGTGGGAGACAAAAGGTAAAATACTTACTTTTTTTATTGTTAATTTTTGCCTCCAGAGCTTCGTTAACATTGGAAGCCCATTCATTGTACGATTCTGCACGCATCTTCAGCGCGTTCATCATCGGGTAGAGCTCCTCCAGGGTGTAGCGGTAACTACAAGTGGCACAAAATTCAAACTCTTCAGCAAAAACTTGGGGGAGCAGGAGGGTGGAAGGGGAAGGGCATCAAGATGTGTTGGCCCATACAACACAGAAATGATCTACTATGCACTCAGGGTTATATAATTAAGACCTACAACCACACCGTGTTCCTCCCAAGATAATATCAACACTGCAAATGCTGCAAAAAGCAATTTCAACACTACAAATTAAGCAACTGTGGAACTGTCTTAGGGCAAACTACATTCATGCAGGACAAAGATGTAACCAACAATAGGAAAGGAAAGATGACAACAGGAAGGAAAGCAACAAAAACAAAAAAATATTACTCAGCAAGGACTGGATATAAGGGATGATGACCTTGTTGCTATAAATAAAAAAGCAAACTAACTTATCTGGCATTTTTTGTCATTATAGAGCAAGAAGAGCTGAATGCTGAAAAGAAAGAGTCTTTGTATGTGAGCACAAAAAAGGCACTTTGTGTTGGGGGGAACTGTATTTGCAAAGGACTGAGAGAAACCAAATACTGAGACCAGCACCACTGACAAAACAGAGTAGGCATTAGATTATCAAACCACAATATCTACACGTACAGTAAATATCTCCAGAACACAACAGTATTTGCTATCTAAAGCTTACCCCAGTTTATATTTGTAGGTGGGACAGGAACAGAGATCCTCGACATGGTACAAGCAGACCAATAACCCGGGTTTGCATGGGCAATAAACAGCAGACATGAAACAAGTGGTTTTACACTTTAAGCACTGTCGCTCATCATCAGGAAACAGCTCAAAAGCAACTCTCTCCGAGTCAGTCACTCCCTGCAAAAGAGCATGTTACATCACTTCAAAGTCTAACGAAGAAGTGATTATTTTAAGCTAAAACATCAGAAGATAAATTTACCAAAGGAATAATGAAGCTTAGAAATAAAGATATTAAAACCAGGTAGACAGAAATGTTAGTTAATGAAAAAACAGCTATTCTGACTAAACTACTGAAAGAACAAGCATTACTTTAACAGATACATTCTAAACGATATTAAAGGGCAGATGCTAAAACAAAATGCACAATAAATGATTCTTTACCTAACCGCTCCCCTGACACTGCTCCTCAGGAAGGTACTACGCAGCTCTAAGCCGCTGACAACACATATCCCCTACAACTCACCAGTTTATCAACCTTCTCACGCAACCTCTTCTCATCTTCAATCATAATAGCCATGTCTTTCTGAACTGTAGATGCCACCACAACGTCAAGAACATCTGCTTTGGAAGCCATTTTACAGATCATCTCATCATGAGAAAACACACAGTAACGGTTTAGCAGACGGTAATGTTCCACACATTGGCGACCCAATGGCAGCTGCATTGGAAAATTTAAATACATGAATTAATTTATTCTGAAAACTACAGTAAGGTACTGACTTTTTAGGCTACTAATCAAAAACTATCCAAATGAAAGTCCAAGACAAATCCTTCTAGCAACAATATTAGTAACTCAGAATGTAAACCTGGAGAAATCAAGATGCTGGGTTCTTGTAAACCAGGACTGCTTATAATTCTTTTAGAGTGGACACTGGATGCAGTGTGTTTAAGCTGTGTTCACAGGGGGAATGCACTGCCTGGAAGAGATGTAATTAGGGGTAATATCACTAGTAGGTTCTATCACTAAACCACAGTAGGCTCAAGAAGACCCAAGCTAAAAAATACACAGAGGCTGGGGAAATGTCAATGGAAAGGGCGTGTTCCTACCACTGGAGGGATGCCCTGCCCAAAGGCAGGTTGCAGGGCATGCTGCACCTTTTTCTCAAATGATATGGCTGGTTTATGTAGGACGTGACCTGTGCTGCATAAAATTGCTGACTCCAGAACCATTAAAGTCCCTAAACTAACCCCAGGAAGAGTAAACAAATAATTACGAGCTGGGCAGGTTACTCATAGCTTTATTACCACTGTCACTGGCCAGGCAGGCAGCAACGCTCAGGTTACAATGGGGTTACACCTTAAGAGTCCAGTATGAAACTCATGGAAGGACAAGAGGAAAACCAAAACCAAACTGATACGCAAACACAGTCACAATGCAGAAAGCTTTCTTCCAGTTTCAGCCATCTCCTACTTTAAGTAGTGTTTTATAAACTGAGCAACATTTTTAGATGGGTTACATGTACAAATAGCTAAGACTTTTGGGGAAGAAAAAAAAAAAAATCAGAAGAGGAACCATCTGAAATATCAGCAGCTTCAAAGGATCTTTCTGAGATCAGGCAACACCGTGTGTCTGAGAAATCTGCTGGGAAGTACAAATAATTACTTGTATATTTGGAGCAACTATCCTTCATTTGTTTTTATTTTAAAAACGACAAAAAACTTAGTAATTACTATGACCTAATAATGGTAATGTAGGCCTATCTCTGTTACTTCAATGAGCTGAGTGAAGCTTACTGGGAATAAAGTACAGGTCTGTAAACCTTCTGTTTGAACATCAAAACTTTCTGTTCCCTTCTCATTAAGGTGTTCTTACCTAAAAACCTACAGCACCTCTGCTATCCAAGAGGATATATTCACATCAGATGCAATTCTTCTAATTATTTTTTCCCCAAGAGGACTATCAAAACTGTTCTTAATGTGTGTTAAATGTATCATCCAATTTAATCACAAAAGCTAAAGTAGAAAAGAATTCCAAGTCAGCTTTGCTTTTCAGCTGTAAAAAGCACCTCTTAAGAGTATTCCCAGTGCAATAAAGAGAAAACTTTCATTCCAACTCCTGATGGTTTGAATGGAATTTGGGGACACAAAAGGAGTAGATTCTAGCAGTATTGGTGCTTCTAATATTCTAGGTCTGCAGAGGACCTTGCCTACCTCCTGCTGTAAAAGACACATCAGCCCTAATGTCTGATTTCAAACCAAACCCGAGGAACCAGAAAAAGCCCACAGATCACTACACAAAACAAATACCTTCAGCAAAACATTATGCTTCCAGTAACAGACTCCTTCTCATCTGTGGACTAGGTTTATGCCTCAGCAGTACATTACAGCTGTACATCAGCTAGGAACAACTCTGCAACTGCAAACTTAATGAAAAAAACTCTTTCTGAAACATACCCAATCAACTGTGCAGAAGTTCACAGCTTCAGCAAAATTGAAACCCTGATTGAAGCCACTGTGATAAGCTCTCGGAAAGGTGATCACAAACTCTCCAGCACACTGATTGGTTCGATAAACCTGGGAGAAAAGATAGACAAGCATTAGGTCAAACCTAAACAGAAGTGAAGGCTGTGACGAGAACTAGTAACCTCTGTGATGACTTCGGATAGTTTTAAAACGTAAGCCCAAGAATTACAACTGGCATTTGGTAACCTGTCATATGAAACCCTAGAAAGCAAAGAGGTTTCGTTCAGCCATACCCGCACTCTAAGCCATTTTAAGTCAGCTGTCTGTGCCTTCTGCACTCTGCTAGCTCTGTGCACAGTTACAGAGGTAAAGCACAGGCAAGGCTCTCTTCAGTGTGCAGCTGAAGGGGAAGAGAAATTTGGAACCTACTCAAAAGTTCATACTGCTGTAAATCTAATACTTTTGGTGCTATACAATCAGCATGAAAGCAGGCAGGTCGTCCTGCATTTTTCAATTTTGGAGTCTCTTAAAGCATAGTTCACACCACAAATTTTGCTACTTTTTCCAGATTTTCCTTTAAGTCCCAAGATCAACTAGTCAAAAGCTAATTAAGTTGTAAAGGGACATAATTCCCATGAATAATCTAGTATGGAGCATGATGGAAACTGATGAAAAATGTTTTAAAATACTTAAGAACTTATCCAGGAAATATAAGAGGATGTGGATGACAAATAAAGGAAGAATGGGTTTTGGCCCCTTGTCAGAAACTCTATGCCAAAAAAATTGTGTCTGATTAGACAGACATAGGAAGAGCTCCTGCCATTGTTTCAAAGGTCGAGACTAAACTTCCCAGCTGAGATACAGAAATAGAAATATTCTAAGGTGGATCTCCAGAGAAGAGTTTGCCAAGCAATTCCAAAAGCAATGATTCCATTGCCCATCTGTTCATACTGGCACATTATACTAGACAAGGAAGATACAACACACATGGAAACTACTACACCATCTCTGTAATAAAAGTGGCTTCAATTATCAGCTTTGAAGTAGAATTCAGTGCAAATGAAAGAGGGTTGGGTTTGGGGGAGTAGCACAGGAGTCCAACAACATACAGGTACTCCGTGGGCCATCAAAGTATTCGGGTTCATTATGGTGACAAGTTGGTGCAAGAGATCTGGCTGAGATTCAAATAGCTCTGGAGCAAGCTTCTTCATTACATCCTCCAGCTGTTCAGCTGCATACCCTGGGGCTCCATACCACGTTTTAGGCTCCCCCCTGCAAGATTATTAAAAAAAGTTAAATATAAGCAATCTTTTAAGTTACATTTTCAGTCTTCTGCTTTAAAATACACCATGTCAAAAGAAGGCTATCAGCAGGAAGGAATGCAAAAATTATGTACCTTCCCGAATCTTCACAATTTACACAGGTCCCTCCTCCAGACCTAAGTTTTTAACTGCCTACACTTCTAAGCACATACTTAAAATATTCTGGGGGAAAAAAAGACTGAAGAAGTCCTCAGTGAAGTTCTGCTGATTCCAGCACAACTTCAAAACATGTTGTTTGTCTCTTACCATGAACACAAACTCCCTCTTGGATCTAACAACCAAAGCCAGTTCTTTGTCTTGTGCATAACTGCCATAAAAGCAACATATACCAAGTAGAAACTAAACTTCCAAATTATGCAAAAGACATCAAGGAAAAAAGAAAAAAATCCATATCCAGAGTAGAAACAAAGAACTTTTAGCAACAGCTTAACCCAATGCAAGCCAGTTGAGAAAATTATACAGATGTGTTTCAGTAGATACTGTTTGAGGTTTACAATGAAGCTGGCTCACTGCAGCACAAAGATGAAAATGCCTTCCAATTCCTTATAAAGAACAATGTTAGAAATGGTATTTGGAAAAGAAGATAACAGGCAAATCATCTTCTCCCTAGACTCCTGAAGAGCTGGTGGAGTAAAGCTGACCCAATAGTGTTCTATTTTTTTCCATAAATCATGAAGAAATTGGGAGGATTCCAGAAGAAAAGAGTGAAGTATGAATCCAGAAGCATATCCCTCATATCTAGGAGCTTACTCCTGTGCTCGAACAGGAGCTCTATGGTGGTGAAGAGGACAGCTAGTGGGAGGGACTATGGAAGGGCAGTTACATTGGTATCACAGGGAGCAGCACAAGCAGAGTCATCACTACGCAGTGTTAAATGACTATGCAGCCTTGGACTTGGTCATCATCTTGGAACAATTGTATGAATTAATGAAGACCAGCCACAGATGCAACTAAAAACTGTCCTGTGTCCTGACAGGGTTAGTCAAGAATTCTGCTCCTTGATACATGTCAGTGGATGACAGCAGTTATGAATTATGCTAAACTTGGGCCAGGATACTGGTACCAGGGGTCTCTGGACTTCAGGAGAACAGACAACAGACACAATTCTGATGGACGTGTTAAGGTGTCAGCCTTATGAAGGCAGCAAGCTGCAGAATGGAGGACGGTGACACCTTCTTCTGCACTGGTACCTGACAGCTCCACATTCCTGCCTTGAGAAACACCAGCATCAGTGATGGTAATTCTTCCTCTGATCAGGACTTACATCTTACTGATTTATTTGCAAGCACCTTTAGAAGCAAAGATTTGGTTTTTCTCCTTTTACCATTTCAAGAACTGTCACAGGATTCAGAGTTATGCAGCAGAACTATTGCCTTAAACCCTATGAAGGGTCTGCTGCTGCAGCCTGGGTCACCCGGGACTATCTGCTGGTACCAGGATACAAGCTCCTTCGAGGCACATGGGAACACTGAAGATGGACATGCCATCCCTAGTATTTTACAAAAACAAGTCCTGCCTCCTGTCTTTTGAAGTCGTTTCAGTTTGGAGCATTCAGCAGTAGTCATTAAGATTGACTCTTCTGGCCACCAACACTATTAACCTCAACTACACCACTGCTCTTGCATGAGCTAAAACCACCAGACTTAAACCTCTAAGTTGAAGGGAAATACAGAAGAATATCTGCAAATGAAAAGACATCAAGGACTTTCATGATGGAAAAGAAATAAATTAAAGCAGATAGGTAGGGCAACTTTCACATGTGTCTGTGGAGTATGTACATGTGTGTGCACTTACACGCCCTTTCTGGCCTTGACTGCAAACACTAATGCAATTCAGCACAAGTTATGGAGGACAGAACTCCATTCTAATAACAGTGAGGGAAACTCTCCTAGAAAAAATGAAGTTTTTACTGCAAACAAAAAACCCCCTTCTCCCTGCCACAGTTTTCAGACTGGCTGAAGACCCAGACCAAAAAAAAAAAAACAAAAAAAACCCAAACAAATAAACAAACAAAAACCAAGGAAGATCATTTTTACAATGTAATCCTGATCACTCACTCACTTAACCTCACTCAATCAGTTGTTTTAATAATGTCAAGTACTAAGAAAGGAAGCGAATTAAGTCACTGACTACTTGGACTGTGCTACACTACAGCCATTTGAAGGAGCAGCAACTGAATAACTGATCAAAAAGAAAACCTAGTGAATAGTAGCTGGGGTATAGTTTTATCATTTTCCTGGGATATTTACATGAACAAAGAAAGGGGAAGAGCTTGACGGGTTTCAGGAAGAGTGACAAGAATAATTCAAATTCTAGACAAGCTGTTAAGGTGAGAAGTTTAAGAAGTTCAATCTATTTAGACTATCAAAGAGATGGCAAAGATCTGTCCTGATTACAGTTGACAAGTGTTCAATTGATGAGAGGATTTATGATAGAATGATCTATCTAACAGACAAAAAAATATGCAGGATCCTAAGTTTGTTAGTTGAAGCTAGATGATTTTTAAAAAAACTTGCATGGTTCTTAGTTTTACATTGAGCATAATAAAACATTTGATGGAGTATCTGCTGCATCTTTCATGGATTTTTTAAACTGGGAATGGATGTCTCTTTCCAAAATATGACCTCTTGTCCAAAAGCAAATCAATGCAGGAGTCACACTGTCAAATTTAACGCTGCTGCTGCAGGATTGCAATAGTTATTCTGGCCTGACCTCTATGAATCTGGTTTTAGTCCACTAATTAAAAAGGGGAAGGGGGAATGGAAGGGAAATTGCTTCTCAGGCTGAGTTTATTCCTCAAACTCACCAATGCAGATAGTTAATCGAATAGCTCCAGTGGTCTTCTATATGCCAACAAAATGAAGAAAAGCACATTCCTACATATAGCCAGGGCAATTTCATTCCACATATGTCTGCAGTGATGTGAGCAAGAACAGACTGCTCCATCACAGGCATGTTGTTTAAATTCCAGCCACTGTCAAGGTATTCCTGAAAATGTAACAGAACAGTCACAGGTTTATACAACATGAAGTTAAAAACCCAAGAAGCTAAAACTGCCAAATGAGCAACAGAAGAAAAGCATCTTTCCCAACTGAAAAATATAAGAAACAAGTCAATGAATCAAAGAACAAAACCTCCATTGTCTTTGTTCCTTTCACAAGCCTTACCTGACTTGCTTTGTTAAAATGAGACTTTTTGTTTTTTTCTTAGTTTGGGAGTTATCTATTAACTTCTAGGATAAACCTGTGGCTTTTAATGTCTGATCACAGCAAATTGTATTTATTCAAAACTGTGATGTAACTCTTCAAATACTGTGTCAGACGCACAAAACAAACACTTTCCAACCCAGTTCCATTATTGTGCTTTGAACCAAGGAGACTTATTTAATGAAGAACTGCAATAAAATGTACACAGTGAACTAATAAGGACCTACCTCTTCTTCTGGTCTAACTTTAAATTTCCCACCCCTAACTGGGAAGCCACTGCCAAATTCCTTTGAAGCAATATCAGCTCCATATTCTACTGTCACATCCTCTTCAATGGTACTAACAAGTCTCCAGAACTCTTTTTCAACCAGCTCGGTGGGGACCATCTAGGTACGAGAAGAAAAAAAAAAAAAAGAGTATGTACTGAGGAATCAGTCCACAAAAAGCATGTGTGTAAAAGCTATCTCAGGGAGGAACCTCCATCAGCTTGAAGCATTTCCCCATTTCAAAATCGTTTTAACAAGAGAAAAAAAAATGCAGCAGAAATGTGGTTCCATGCAGGATTTGCTGCTGCTCTGCTCTCTCAGGAATGAGTGACAGTATTCTCTTCCTTACAGACAGCACTTTGAAAATGAAGAATAAAAACAAAAAACGCAAGAAGCCAGTGGAATAAGCAGCCATGACACCAGCAAGAACAAGGATTCACTGACGTAAATGAGAACCTCTGATATGGGATTTCATCCCACCCAAAACTGGAATTCCCCCCTCCCCCTCATGTATTTTAACTGAACACAAGAAATGAAATCTATGTTATGTCATCACGATAAATACATGAACATACATGTACTGGCATGTTAAAATAGTCTGACTTGAATGCATCTGCCATTTCTCCAAACGTGCGAAGTGTATAGTCTCTTGCTGCTTGTTCAAAACCAAATGCTTCTTGAGGCTTATTACACTCCTGCAATTGAAAACATAATTATTTCTTTAATATATTAATAAGACAATCTGTGCTCAGGTTTTACACAAATGGGCTATTACAGCATCTGATGGGTAAGGAGGCAGGACACCTGACCAAAATGAAATGACTGCCCCAAGTTGCACAGAGTCACAAGAAGAAAGTACTCTGCTTAATTCACCAAATCACAATATTTATTGATTTCTAAATCTGCATAAACATTGATGAAGTAATATGCCTAATCTCTCCTTCCTCTAGCAGGGCTAAGCAAAAAAAAAAGATGCATAGACCTCCACACTGAAGCACCCAGTGATACTCCAATTTTAAATACAAAGGTGCCAATTAAAATCCAATGCATTTTTCAAAGGCACATCAGTTTTTAACTGCAAAATATTAAGTGATAGTTTTCTAATTTGAAGCATGCTGTCTTCACCTTAGCGTTACCCTCTATCATCATGTTTGCACAACCTTAAGTAATAAATTGTATTTTCAATCCCTAGGATCAAGTTTAAAAAAAAAATTCACCACAAAATAAAAAATAACCTTCAACCTAACTTTTATGGTTTGTCAGATTACCTGAGCCAAACACTGGGGACACCTCCAGTCCCCTTTGGGAACATCATGAAGGGGTGGAATTAAACAAAAAGTATGGTAACTGTCATCACAGCCATCACACAACAGGAGACGGTCCTCATCGTTACCACTGCCACATAAGAGACATACATACAAATCCACCTGTAACAAAAAATTGCCAGAGTGGGAATTTGAGCACTTAAGGTAACTCGTGGTGAAAGAGCAGTTTGGTAACCCAGTCATCTGTAACATTTGCCAAAGCTTATTTTTACTTTATCTCTGAAATGGAAAGGAGACAAGCAAACACAAAATATTGATGTAAAAGTTTAAATAACCCCCTCTGTAATTTAAAGAAGGACCACAAGAGTTGCAAGGCACCCAAGCATTTTTTTTTCCCCAGATGACAGAAGATTTGATTCAGTGGCCAGGGCAGTTAAAAGCAGCAGCACTGTGGATCTGGCAGGTAACACCTGTTGGCCCATAAATCCTTTTTCTCGTTGCTCTCACATGCAGTCTGTGTGCACTGATGTTTCATCCTCCTCTACAACCAACTGTCTGGAGCCTCAGAAGGGAGAAAGGGGTTCCTTTTGATGGGAGTGTTCCTCTTTATCCCCAGAGATACTGGACAAGACCTTTAATTTGGAAAAGCACCAGGTTCTCAGCAGAGCTATGTGGTTTTGGATGGGAAGGCAGGGTGAAAGAAGTCTGATGGAGGTTTCGTACATCAGCTAACAAGCCCCAAGGAAAAGGTGCAGGGCACCCCAAACGTGGGAAGGGTTGTCTGCTGCATGTTCTACACCACACCTTCGTTAGCCACAGACTCTCAAATACAGAACAGAGATGTGAGGACAAGCAGACCCCTTGTCTTATGTTGTTAAAAAAAGAAGCAGCATCTCCTGCTCCTCCCCGAAAGCTTTTTTGTTTGGGGACTGGGTGTGTCAGGCTTCTAGTATATGAACATTTCATTCTCAGGTATCTAGCTATAGGTGTGGATTAAACAAAGAACAGTTTTGGTTTTAGGAAGGACCCAATTAGTGTCAGGAACAAAGAATCTCGGTATCATTTTCTCAAAAGTGAGACAAACTACCATTGCGTTCAGTTTGGGTTTGTTATTTTGTAAGGGGTGGTGGTGGTGATATGTGGAGAGTTGGAGCAGGAACAGGGCTTGTTTTTTAAGAAGCATTTGAACAACAAACTTCCAAGGTAGTGCTGAAATTGTGGAATAAGTGGCATGTCTTCTGGATAGATGGGTGCCAAAGCTTGCGTTAAGCTCCCTTGAGGTTCAAGAGCAATGGGGAGAGGGATCAGTTCACAGAAGAATCACTTCTATTTGGACTCTTCTTTCAAAATGCTTATTTTGAGACTGTCCCTTGGAGACAGAAAACAAGTTACTTTGGTTATAGATAGTGAAATTTAACTATTCTGTTATTTTCAGCTTGTAAGAGCATGAAGCTTTACAAGTATTTATATTCCAGCAGGCACAGATACTGCTCTGCTTCAACCACAGAGTTACATGAAGAATACAAGAGAGTCCTCAGGGTGGTATAAATTACAGGAGATTTCACAACATACCCAAGAGAAACCCAGAAACACCTGCAATCAATATGAAACAGCAGGAAGGCAAGGGTGTACTCACAGCATTAGTGGGTTTTTTAGATCGGACTTTGGATTTGTCTTTCTCTGGCTCCCCAGCATGTTCTCGCTTCTCGGGAAGTTTCACTATGCTATGCATTTCCTTTTCTGGTGCAACAGGAAAAAAAAAAAAAAAAAGAGGGTGTTATAAAATGTTTTAATGCTTAGCATTATTATTTATTTTGTTATTACTTGTTGGACTGCATCACTCCAAGTTATTCTGTGAATTACCTGTTATCGCATATCGGTTGTTGCAGTTAGCTTAAGGCAAGATCTGAACACCTGCCACGTCTACAGAAGCCCGTATTATCAGAAAAACCAAGCTCACCATCATGAGCTAGCAATGACTACCACAGCCCACATTTTTTTGGTGGGTATTGTAAGTCCCATTTAAATTATGAGTATCTTCACAAACTAAGATTTTGTTTCTATGTGGTGTTAACAAGTGTGGTTGAATTACTCCATCAATTTTACAGCAGTGTGTCATGTGGAGACATGAAACACTACTACAGCTCCCTACTATGATCTTCACACTTCTGTTCCTCGTAGTGGTAGCTTTCATGAAAACATATCGTCAAAGATGAGCGTGCAGCAGAAGTGGCCTGACAAAGCAGCAGTTCCTTTACATTCTTACACTCCTACATAATTTGGTCATGTCTCTACTCAAGTCTTCATTCCTGACATTGTAAAAAACCAAAACACCACACACCCAAGTCTATACAGCAGAGTGTGGAGAATCCCAGGGCTCCGGAGCTGAAGACAAGAGGGCAATTAAGTTCTTAGCTAAAGCAGGCTAAACACTTTTACACCTGGACATAAGACAATCTGAAGTATTTCTTGGAGCCCAAGAGCTAACAAAGATATTGAAGAATGTCTATAACTATCAGAAATTTAAGCATTAAAAAAAACTGTCTAGAGCTTTTTCCTTCTACTCTTCACAAAGAAAAGAAGAAAAAGGTAATGCTTAGAGACACACCTTAAAGAAAAAAATTATGATTAAAAAAAGACCACAGTCTACACAAGTTTTTGAAAAAAAAGACTTTGAATGAACAAAGGAGACTGACAAACAGCTTAGTTAATTTCAATTATTAAATTGGATAATTGAATTAAAAATAAATTATAACTTTATATATTATATATATTATAAATGGTTCCTATAATTGCTTTGTCACCAAGCTTTCTTCTGTTTGATGGCATTAAACATTTCTTATCAGTCTAAAATAATTATTTCTTAAGGACAGGTAACAACAGACTCAGGACTACTGATAGAAGCAACTGAAAAATCATATTATAGGAACTTTATTGTTACGTTCACAACATACTATCTTTTGCCTTCATGAGTTTCATTTCCTGATATCAAATGCAGATTCTTTTGTAAAGTGTCTTGAAATCTGACACATTCTTAAAACACTTTCCTCTAAATCTAGTGGAGTGATGCTAGCTATTTAAAATACAAAATAAAAATACGGATCAAACCTCATTTCTGATTGCTCTGTGAAAGACACTGAAATTTTAAAAAGCTTTTTTTTCAACTGAAAATATCTCCAAGAAAACTCAACCACTTACAAAACAAATAAAATATTTCAAAGCCATAAAAGAACTTTTACAATAAACTCCAATTTAAAACCGAAGTTAACAGAAGTATTTTTTTAAATACTTTTAATTGATGAATTTAACTGATGAATTTAACTCTGGTCTTAAAATGAGTTGGTACAAAGTAGTAGAAATTGAATTCACATTTTGTTTTGGTCTTCACTTGCCACTCACCATTTTCGCACTTTGGGGGTGCACATCCCATTCTACGTCTCAGATTATGAGTTCTGGCTTCTGGAGGGTCAGATTCAGTTTTAATATTGGTTGCCTTAAATTAAAAAAAAAAATAAAATTAAAAATCATCAGTTGTTGTCCTTATATGGAACACTTTGGTTTTACACTTGTATTTGGGAAAATGTTCACTGCAATCTAAGCTCATGGCTGCTGTACAAACACAGAGTGACAACTCTGGACCATAGAGCTGGCCGTTCCTGCAGAGACCCAACCTGCACGCAGCTCCTCCCGCCCCGCGGAGCTGCTCTGGCTCTGACGAAGGGAAGAAGCTGGTTATGTTCAACGCTCAGAGGCCTGACAACAGAGTGCCTATTAAGATCTAAATAATTCTCTGCAAGTCTCTACAGCTGAGTAACTTTGGTGGCAGACTCTGCAAGGTTTTAAAATACACATTTCAATACTCTCAAGAGCTCAGAAAAGACCTGGGGTGGGGGGAAGACAATTTTGACTTCCACATCAAAAAAAAATTTCTGCATACAATTCTTAATCTGCTCTGATAAATGGCAAGAGAGGACTGCAAAGGTTCAGAGAACAAGCTGATGTGAGACAAACACTTTGCTGAGGTACAATGGAGATCTTAAAACCTGTAACTGGACTTGTTCTAGGAAAAAGCCAGGCAAATGGAAGTCAGATAAAGACTCTGAAGATTTTGTTTAAATTCAAAGGACCATATTATACTGACAAATGAATAAATCTAAAAAGGCAGCCTGAATTTCTGAAATACTTGTATTCAATTATTAAAAAAAAAAAAAAAAAGGAGTTCAGAGAGAAATAACATAGGGAACAACCTGGAGAGATTTGAAAAGAAATCCTACAAAAAGCCCCTGCCAAAAATGATACCAAGTTTTTAGTCTGATTTCAGTGGAACTTGCTAAGAGGCAAAGGAGCAAGGAACTTTGGGCTTTCATAGATTTTCTTTTATTCTTAAGCAGCAGAACATACTCCAGTCTTCCAAGCAGGGAACTCAGCTGGTGTATTATGGAACTTTCAACAGAGAATAATGTTTTTCCATCCATTTAATTCTTCTATTTCTTCCCTGAAGTATCAAGACTGTGGGAGAACAATTCTCCAATCCCTCAGTGTAAAGATGGGTTTCTCCAACATTGTATTTTTAAAGCCTAATTTCTTAAGAAAATGAGGTCAGGCAACTACTCTCTTGCTACTCAGACAAGTCAGCCCACTATCAATCACTCTCTGAACCTCAAATAATGGGACTCGTCAGCCCAGCTCTACAAGCACAGCCTCCAGCACGACGCACCATCACGTGTTCAAGGGGCAGCGGTTGTTCTTGTTGTTCTCTTTGGGGGGGTGTGGAGGTGGTGTTATAAGCTCTTTGTTTTAGATTTTTACAGAGGTGGTTTGACATTATTTCCATTTCACTTTTTGCATTCTCTTTTTGTCCAGATTACTGTTTCCGGGAGACCAGGCAGAGCTCCCATTGCTTAAGACATGCAAAAAAAAAGCTGTTTATTCTATTTGGTAATATTGAATCAGGATCAGTTTGCACTGATCCTCAAGCAATGCAATAACAGATGTCCCATCTTCTGCATCTTTAACTTCTACGAGTTGTGTCCGTATTCTGTGCTTAAGCCTACGTTTAGCTTCACAAGAGCAGCTCTTTTTTTCGGCCTGAACCTTTTATCAGATCAACTCCTCTCACTTTCACTTCTGTACCAATGTTCTGGTCTTTTACAATTATCTTTTCTACATCAAGCATCTAAATCCTTTGCATTTCAAAACCAGCCTATAACTGTCATTGCCCCTTTCCTTTCTAATTATGAACATTTTCTCCTGTGTTTACTCAACAGGTAGGAAAGGGCAAGGTAAAACCATATGTATCTTAAAATTGCAAACTAACACTTATCCCACAGGCTGTACTTTTTGCTAGTAAGAATCATTTACAGTACCTTCCTGTAGTTCACTTATTTTAAAGGATTATAGTAGATGGCTAGCCACTGAAAAGCAGGAAATGTCAAACTGGTAAACATGAGAATGAACTTAAGTTTTATAATTTAAGACACTGAAAAATCCTTGTGTATCTTGTCAGGGCAAAAATTTGAGACACATTAACCAAACATTACTACTCTGAAATCCGGTCAGCATAAGAATCAACTGCTTGTAGCTTCAGTGTAAGATAAAATGGATTTAATCAACTTAGCTGACTTTCCACTAAAATGGAACAGAAACACTCACATTAACATATCTTAGATTTTGGAAATTATTGTCTTAACACAGCTCCATGCTAAGGAAGTCAGTCCATGCTGTTCAATTCAGACTTAGCTCTGTATGTCTCAATTCTATTCTTAATCAACTATTTCCTCTCCACAAAAATTAGGTGCATGACATCAGTAGTGCTCAGGGAAATAGCTGAGCAGGTAGACTTGCATTTTGGCTAAGTATGAGCAGTTATTTTCCACAGAAATTACAAAAACATGCACTCTTTGTTAGTGTCATCTAACACCACTCTCAGAAAAACATCTAAGATTTTAGTACATAGCCCTGCTGTTAACCTTTAAGGGGTACATGAGAAGGAGCATCCCTCAAATGGAAAGTTTCACATCAAACTACTGAGGTTTTCTCAGAATTATAAATCTACTCATAAATGGGTATTTGAGTGGAAAAGCTTTAGAAAACCTTAACCAAAGCTTTAGGAAACCTTAATTGTAACTTATTAACTAAGAATTATTATAGGCAGGATTTGCAATAACTAAGCTTGGTAGTAATAAAGATCAAGACTAGAACAATCAGAGTCAATACAGTCTGAAATGAATTTAAATAGAAATCTGGATTATAAACAAAGAGAGTCAATCATGACCTTCCTAACTCATGATGTCACCACTAATAAGACCATCTCCTGGGAATCAGCCTCCCCTACTCTTCATCTGCTCAAACAAGAGAAATAGTAAACTCTCCGAAGGCAGGAACATCAGTCTGGAAAGACTGATGTCACACTATTACAGTTTTCCAGAAATGAAGGAGACACATCATGATCTCCTAAAATATGTTTTCGCAGGAGAACTCTGCAGATATAATCAATAAATTTTATGCTTATCAAAATAACTATTATTTCTTAAGCACAATTAAGAATAATCCTGTTTGTACAAAACCACACTGACTTAAACGTTATGCAACCTTTTCCTTATATTGCATGGTGAAAGTATCACGAATTGATAGAATCAGAGTTAAAAAATTAAATACGACAAGGCTAATGTTATAACAAAAACCTTCTCTGCTCTAACATCTGGCTTCAACTCATGAAAGATTTACAGAAACCCCCCAACACATTTAAAGAATAACTACTGTTCACTGGCTGTCCTCTGAGGAAATGATAGAGATCAACGCTGCAAAAGACAAGATTCATGTCTAGAATTTGTCACCTGTATTTTAATCGATGAGCCCCATATTATTTATAATCATGCTAAAACCATTATTACAACATACACATTCATAATTAATGTATAAGTGGAACAGCCTCAATAGAACAATACCTCAGAACTCCAAACCTCAGCAACACTTTTTAAAGCATCACGCAATCCTTACCATATTATTTATAATTTATGCATTTATAAATATTTAGATATGTTTAACAATGACAAAGAAAAAGTTAAAAGTTTACCATGCACATACATTTAGCGAGCTGATTGGAGCAACATATGTCCTGTAACTTAACAAAAACCTGTTGTGCCATGGGGGTAGGCAGACTATCACTGGGTTATGATTATCTCACCTCTGCTCTCAGGCGTTTTGCTCGACGAGCAGGTGGACAAGTTTCAGATGGCTGAACAGACTGTCTCTGTGGAATATCATGGGGCTTATATTCCTTGTCCTTTGTGTCACTGGTGAGATCTGGTTTCTGCAAGCACTAAAGAGACACAATTTGATGACTTAATTTCTGCTTCCACTTCCAATACAAACTTCGTGTAGAACAATTTCCTGGCTAATGTGAAAGAATGTAGACAGGGCTTTAATAATTACTGTGCTGAGTTAATAAAACGGTATTTATGACTATTGTAATATTACCCATTTAAACAAGTCACAAAATCACTTTTTCCCACCCTTTCACTGAATGCAATAACCATAATAAAGGATCTTAAATAAAGCTGAAGTCATCCTTTAAATGTTATGAACACCAAGCATTTCTGTATGGGAATACCAATACCAATTCTTCTAGTAGATGGTGCTTTTGGAGACTCTTCTCAACAATATACTGCAAACTGCTGTAGTGTCCTCTGGTTGCATTACTGTAATGCTAACATACAGAGCAATATAAAAACAAATTGCAGCCTATCATACATCCCTGTCTTCAAAGAAACACTATTTTGTCTGAAGAACACTGCAGAAATTACTTTCTTTATATGTTTTGGAGAGAACTACTCTGCTGCTTTAAGGGCAGAAGGGAAGTTTTAGTTCTTTCAAGTTGCTGAATGAACACATTTAATTGCCGAAAACTGTGCATATGTTTGGCAAGAAAAATAATAATTAATGACAATTCCAAGTTTATCAAGCCGTACAACATTCAGTAACAGCAGACAAAATATAACTGTTTTTAATGAGTAAACAACAAATCCTAAAGAAAAGGTCTTATGTTGTTAGAAAGTATTTCACACAAATTACTGGATCCACACTTCCCCAGTTGTGTTCATCTGTTCCCATTACAAGAATTTTCTCAGCAAGACAGAACAGGAGCTGCAAGAGAACCACTGCAGCAGCGTAGGACTGATGCTCTGTAGACAACACAGCAATCAGACTTTCAGAAACAAATGACAGTCAGAAGGGGAGGGTGGAAAAGGAGGAAAAAGTGCTATTTTAGAAGACAAGTCCATGCTGGAAGAAATATGTATTTAACAAAAAAAAGAAATGTCAGTCAAGGGTAGCAGGATATCATTAACTATCACCTACCACAAAACTGCTTACAGAAACCTCCAGAATTTCTGTTTTATTTAGGACTGCCTTCATGCAAATGTCTGAAAATTTCAACATTAAATACAGAAAACAATCCAACTTTGCAGCTCATGCACATGAGCAGAAAGTCCTGGCTGAGGCTCGAAGGTGTACGTTGGAGTATGCCACACTATGCTGTGTGCTTGGAGGCTACAGAGCACTGCAGCTAGCCCTGCCAAAGAGCATGTTCCCTTAAAGCTCACACTGAAAGAGGATGTGCATTATTTCACATTAACATCACTGGGAGAAAAAAAAAATAACAATTACTCAAGACAGAAAATGGGCAAACAGAAAAGGCAAGTGAGTAGGAAAAATATGAAAATGAGGGAAAAGCAAATGAGATTAATGCTACACAGAACATTGCCAAATTTAATGACTTGTATAAAACCTGGTTCCTTGCATCATGTCCTCATGTGAAACCCGAATCTTTCACTGAAAGAAAAGTTTTACTCCTTCTGGTAACTGGGGACATAGGATCCTCAAAAGCAAGTATCTAGAAGGCAAGCAGCTTTTCTCAACAAGAGGGTAATGAAACCTTGAAAGAGGAAAAACAACAAATAGCATAACTTGCCTCCCTTCAGTGGAGTGTCCAAGAAAAAAAAAAAAAAGAAAGAAAAAAAAGCACTGTCCACTGAAAAAAGCCCAGAAGACATTTCATAAATATTGAGGTTTCAATAACTCTTTAGGCAGACACATTTCCCAGTGCCTTAGTAACTTGAAAGCAAAGCAGTAGTATGAAATGGCTGTTAATCAACATTTTGAACTTCACCTAGAAGAACTAGGAGCCTAAGCCCTGTCTTAAGGATGGAAATTCCTCTGAACCTACTTTACTCCTAGACTGACCTAATCAACTGCAAGCATGTGTCTTTAACCCAGGACATTAGCTGCCATTTCTTCAGCACTTCTCTCTCCCAACCAGCAGAGCCTTTTTGGTAAGATTAAGCTTCTATCAATAATTTACCATAAGCTCATCCTACATACTGTGATCTAGTCTGTGATCATGATCTCATTTTATTCTGAGAAGATGGTTGCTCGTATAATCCTTGAACTCCAAATGGTGGCAGAGAGTAAGTTAAAAGCTGATCAGCTGGAACTGCTGAGAAGCAGCTCCTCTGGCAGGCAGGCAGAGGACACAGCAGGAATGTTCACAAGGCCTCCAAGACGTCAAAAGATGGGGGGGGGGGGGAAGGGATACAATTCATCTCCTCCAGGTTTAGATGTTCATGAAGTAGTAGTTTACACATAAGCAAATGACCCAGACTCCCTGTATTTGCAGAATACAACTGGTCTACACCTGCTATATGTCCACTTGAGGATAAGAAGCACTAAACACCAGAGGTGCTTGTTTTTCTCCAGGGACAATAAAGGGTCCTAGAGAACTCTCACACAGAAAGGTCTTTATTAGAGACATAGACATATACATCTTTGGACATATGAATCCCACTCAGAACATTAAAACCTTCGTTTGGAAAAGAACCCGGACCCAGAAGTGCTGAAACAGTTGTATTCACTGAAAAACAGAACACCACAAGACTATCTCTAGCTCCCCAAACTGCATCTGCATCTTAAATCATGCAAACATCTCTGCAATGCATCACAGAAGATGCATTGTCAGAAGATTCTGGACACCTCAATTCACACAGGGGGACATTTATCCCTCTGGGTATTCAGCACGATTCTGCAGCATCATACTGATGGTTACTATGGCTGAGAATGTAAGCAAGGCACAAATAGTAAGAACCAGTACACCAACAGGTTTAGTGCAACTATTCAGGAGGCAAACACCCAAGACCTGTCTAGTCCAGTGTTTCAAGATAAGAATAAAGTACACACACCCCAGTGGAGAGCTGCTTTGAGTATTAGAAACTGGCTGATTTAAGAATTTTTTGCCATTTGACTGAACAAGAGCTTTAATAAAAACACGCTAACTGTTCACCTCCGAACAGCTCCAGATAGTTGCACTATTTTAGTATGTATATAGAAGTATCTCCAGCTGGGATATTTGTCAAAATAACTCCTGAAGCCACATCTATTTAAACCACATATAAACAATGAACGCTATACACAGATGTGGATGAGATTTAACTTATGGCATAGTCATCAGTGGAAACTACAGCATTCCATATTCTTGGCTTTTACAGACAAATGTCAATGAATATTGCAAGTACTACCAATTAAAAAAAAAATGCAAGTGCTAATCTTTTATGGATGATCATCCTGGCTTCATGAAGAGTTTCTCTCAAAAGGCTTGTTGAAATATCGCAAGAAGGAACCACACATCTCAAACTGACAGCTGTCAAATCGAATAGCTGCATCTCCTCCAAAAACAAAAATCACAGATGCTTAGATTCCCACTAAAGCACTGAATAGACATACAATAAAACGGACACCTACACAAGAAGCATCTGGGAAAGCACCACTTACCGAGAACACATGGAAGAAAGCCAAAAAGAATCTCATCTGAGATTCTTCCTCAAAAAATGTATTGCAAAACAAACTCAGTTGGAAGACAACATTTTCAGGGGGGAAAAAAAAAAAAAAAAAGTCTAACCTTAGAATGAAAAGTGAGCTAAACCCAGCATATTTCTGTGGATTCTCTCAGTTCAATGAAAATACACATCTCTGCCACATATGGGAGGGGAATATTCTAACAGCTTGGGGGTGGGGGAGGAGTTAAAAAATGAAGTTAACCATTGCTGCATAGCTTTTCCAGAACTGTATCCACTAAACACATCAGCTTGGAACAACTGCCAGATGCCCATTGCAAGAGAGAGCTTGGAAAGTTGCATTTAAAAAGAAGCGTGACCTGACTGGAGAAGGCTTTTCTCTTCCTAAAGGGTCTACCACTGAGAAAACCATGAATGTAAACATCAACTGCATGGTATGACACCCACATGGGGAACCGACATTTCCAAGGAAGTGTAGTAGTATCACGTTAACTGTTTTACAACTTTTAATTAGATCTTTCCCTGTGCAGCTGCATCTCAAAAATATGAAAGCAAAGCTAGGTGTCACAAAACACACCAGTTAAAAAAAAAAGGAAAAAAAGAGAATCCACATTTTTCAGACCTAATAAAAACGCAAAGTTTTCAATTAAATGCTTTCAGAAAATGGTGTTGCTTTCCATTGCTTAATGAATGTGTTTGAGGCAAGGCAAAATATTTTTAATACAGCCATTCCCTAGCACAAAGATTTTTATATTCAACTGTATTTTGTTCTTATCCTCTGTTTACAAAACACTCAAACCTACACAAGTTAAATTATTTTTTCTGATGGTTATGCAGAATCTAGCTGTTCTTCACTGAAAAGTGATCACCACTAGCTAAAGAAAAGCTTTCAATTCCACCCTTTCTTGGCTTATGTCAAATCCCTCCCTCATTTTGGTAGCTTTATGTAAAAGGCTAGTGTTGATTTCTGTAGACAGAGACATGCTTGTAACAGGATTAGGGCTTTTACTGCTTAAAAAAGGTCAACGCTCATCTCTTTGAAAGATCATCATGGTAAGAGTGTTTCAAACAAATAAAAATGGATGTTGGCAACAGCAACCTATTTTGGTTTTCCAAATAAATGACTACTGCTCTAAAAGAAAAGCCCTATTCTTCATTAGAGATTATGTCACTTCCACTCTCAGTCAATCCTGAATTTTGTTTTAATGGCCAAATCTAAGCAGGAAAGATGAAGATTTAAGCTTGAAAAAAATCACAAGCCATAGTGACTACACTGCAATATCCTTGAAGCATTCTTGAACCTGGACACCCTTAGGGAAAGCAAGATGAGTTACTGCCACAAAACTGCCCTGGTTTGATGCAGTTCCTCAGTCACTCTTGTATGCAGGTGATACCGACCCATAGCACTCTTGTTCTATCAGAGAGAGGGACCTATAATGATCTGTGAATATAAATACTTTACATTTGACTAAACAGCATTAAAGAAATCTTTATAGGTAGTCTGAAAGTCCATTATTATGAGGCTTCTGTAAACTGCAGAGAGAAAGTACAAAAAGGTAGTATTCAAAGCAGTCAGTAAGAGGTTACCTTGAAGAGTAATTCTAAAGAACTTTACTTTTGATTAGAAGTTTGCCTATGGCTTTCTGAATTGCTTGCATCAACACCACAGATTGCATCTTGTCACCTGCATGCCATAAAGCATAAAATGCAGTCTTTGGAAGTGTTCCATCAATAAAATAACACCCTGCTAATTTAATTGGACTTCAGTTAGCTTCAATATAACTTACCAATAGGCTTGCTCCAGACTGGAATAAGTTGTAAGGATAGAGAATGCGCTCATAATGGGCACGAATGTGCGAACCCACGGCTTTGCCAGGAGCAAATCCCATCCTAGTGGCTATTTTGGTCCATTTTCTCTCCTTGCAAACTACATCAAATCCTCCTTCTTCTGCAACTAGCTAAAAAGCGAAAACAAAATGGTCCTATATTTAATACTAAAATTATCAGTGTTTAAGGAAAGTACTGCTAGTTTAGGAGGCAAGACACCACCACAATTTCTATTTTAAACCAGAAAAGTATAGATGTAGAAAAAACACAAAACATGAAAGCTGTTTAAAAGCTGTAAGTGGAACATTTAACATATAACCTGTTCAGGAATTGTAAACTTGTTGAATACTTTACAAACAAGTCAGCACCTGTACTAGATGACCAAACAGTTATTCAGCCTACTTCTGAGAATTTGTCTGGCTGCAACTTGTCACACCTCCACTTTGTATTCCAACATGACTTTCTAGTACAGTACAATCAGTTCTCCCTGGAACAACTACTAAGAAATAGGCTCAAAAGCAACCAGATAAAAACTACCCAGAACATAAAGAAAACAGAGAGAACATACCCTTGGGGTCAGTGAATGCCATCCCTTACTATCAGAATACATAAACTGCTGGAGAAGTTTAACAAGCTTCATCCTAAAAGTAATTGGATATTTTTCTCCCATATTTCTAATGGAAAAAGGTTCTTTTCACTACTGTCATTGTTCAGAAGCTTTCTGCAGTTAAGCCTAAATTTATTCTTGACCAGTTTGTATCCAAGTTCAACTTTAAAGAAGAGCTGGAAATATTTTATCTTCTAGCTCACATGAAAACTCCCACGATATTATATCTTTTACTGTTCTGTCACATTAGCTACATTAGGTTACACAAAGTAATACTCTTTTCAATCTCCCTTGAACAACTGTGATACCACCCCAGAAACTGAGATAACACATCTTTTTAGGACAAGTTTCGCCCTTCTAACAGTCTTACTCTATTAAGCTGAAATAAATCCAAGATCTTCCTCTCCACATGTGGAATTTTCAGCGTACATCCTTGAAGCTCCCAAAACTTCGCAATCTGGTCCAGAAAATTCAGCTTTACGCGAGTTTGAGCCTGAAAAAAACCAAAAAATAAACTGTATACTAAACGCAGATTAAGCTTTTGTATCCCACTGTTTGTAATGTTGCAGCCTCAGTTCCCTGCCTGTCTTTTCCCTCTGTAAGTGTAATTTTGCATTTTTCCATCTTGACATATGCAGAAAAAAACACATTCCATATAGATACCACCAGTTGTTCCTCGTCACTTTTTGTTAACTTTTACTGCATTTAGAAAAGTAGTTTCTGAGAACACACAAGCAATGAGTTCATACTGCTAAAAACTAAGCTGCATTGCTAGGATTTATTACATTTATTAATTACAATTCAGGTTATTTGTAATAAACCAAAAAAACCCCAATTTGTATGGCCCATTAAAAAAATTAAGAGTGTTTTTGTTATGCCTTTTCACTCCCAACAGCTTTTGTTTCATTTTTATACCTATAAACTGGTCAGGGCAGGGAAAGCCAACTAGTCTGTTTGCACAGCAATTCACCCAATAAGATAACTGAACTGTTGCTAAGTTAGAGTAGTAGCTTAAGCCTTAAATTTTGATACACTTCATGACATTTTTTATTCTGAAAGTAAAAAAAGGCCACGTCTATACAGACCAGCTTGTTTTTAAACACCAGAGAGCTCTGAACCAGCCCGTGTCCACACAAATCCCTCTCTCAGCATCAGGTACCAGTGTTCCAAGCCTGACCCTGGCACTTCACGCAACCACAGCAGGACTTCAGAAGGCAAACAGCGTGAGAAAATTCAGGCAGGTGGAGAGTCACCACCATTCCCATTTGTACCAGTATCAAGCCAACCAGGACTCCTTGCCACTCCCTTCTTCTGCTCTGAATTCATGAAAGCACTGAATGAAAGTGCTTGCGAACAGCAAGTTTCCACCAACTGAATCCAGATTTTGTAATTGTTTCTTCCAAATGGCTTGTTATTTTTAAAGCACTCTGTAAATGTTTCCTCTCTTCTACTTTTAAAACATGCTGTATATGTGCAAAATGGAGACACAAATCTATGGCACTTGAGAATTTCAGTTTAACCACTTATAAGCCCCTCTGTGTGGAAAAGGCCTGAATTATGCTCCTTTAATGAGCATTAACTTTATTTTTTATGCTTGGTATGTTTTTAACTAGGTTCTGAAACAGATGAATGTCTGTGCTAACTAAGAACTGATGTTCAGAGGTCCTGAGCGCTGTCAGCTCAAGTCAAACCCAGCTCAGTCAATCAACTGGAAAACACCACCTCTCAAAAAAATATTTAAACATTTTGGAGCAGAAGTAACATTCAGCTTTATGATTTACCTCTAGTTCATTGAGCCTCTGGATCCTCGGTGTAAAGTGAAGCTTATCAACATCACATGCAAATGGAGGCTGCCAGTCCTAGAAAAACAGAAGATTTTCATCAAAAGACCAGGAAAATTAAGTGTCTCTATGTGACAGCCAAAAGCCAAGTAAGCCCAAAGCATGGAAGAGGTCTCCATGGCTTGCAAACCCTCCTCAGCCCCGAGCAGCGCAGCAGGCTGACCCTCCCAGCCATCACACCCCACCACACTCCCCACTGGGGTGAGGTCTACTTCTGTCTCCAAATTACTTCATGCTGAACAAGCCTGGAAAGCAGTAAGAATGAGATACACTGAGCAAGGTTCGTTGCCGACCCCTTCAAATATTTCACTGTGCCTTTAAAATAGACAGATAATGAAACCACAAAATAAATTACATTTGTGGACTAAGGACCTGTCCTCAAAGATAAGCCTTCAGCTGCAGGCGGAGGCAGTCCATCTTTTCCCTACCCACGCGGGGAACTGAAGGAGCTGCAGAGGCCACTTGCCCCAGCCCCACCACGACCATCCCCTGCCCAGGCCCATTCCCAAACGGGAGCCAAGTGACAGCCAAGGGGTGCGTCCGCCTGACAGGGAGGAGACACCCCTGGGAAGTGCAGCCGCCTGCGCGTCACAGCCACCCAGAGCCTCAAAGGGGAGAAACAAACTCAGGACACTTGTATTAACAAATTCAGTATTGTTACCACGCAAGACACAGAACAAAGAGAAGTTTCATAAACCATGATCCGAACTGTAACGCCTGCCTCAATGGGGAAGACCAACATTTGATAGCAGAGACTTTAAATGCTCACGAAGGACAAATGCAGCAGTCAGTGCTCATAAATGCTGGTCTCCGAAACAAACAGCAGCTGCACTAAAAAACAGAAATAAATGCTCCTTTCCTTAATGTCTTGTCTGCAAACATTCAGGAACAGCTGCAATATGACCTATTAAAAAAAGATTATTATTACTTTGGCAAAATACCTGCAACTGGTAGCGTTATTTATACATACAACCATAAAGCAATTTTTTCTTTTACATCTCTGACATCTATCACATGCAGTTGGTTTGGCAATACACAGCTTCACTAAACCAAATTAGATTTGATTTAAACTTGACAGTAATTTATTACATATAAAGCTATCTTATTATCACTAATTACAGCATGAAGGTAACACGCATGAGAGCTATCGATAGTGGAGTAAGACAAGAGCTTTCTACCAGGAAAAAAACCCCAACGTTTACTCAATGCCTGTGGACGAAGGCAACTGAAGCAATACCAGTATCACAAGCAGAATATTTGTTATTTTAACAGACACACTTAACAAGAAAACTAGTGTCAAAAACAACCATAAAAGATTTGCAGAGCAATTATGTTATGTGCAAACACCCAGGCTCAATTCTACAATGGTGACAACCCCATCCTGTCACTAGATCAAGCCCACGGCACAACTGGGTCTTTTCACAACTGGAGAGGAGGGATGCAAGAGTCACCAAGAGCACGCAAAACCCGAAGAGCAAAGAGGGACACCAATCTATGCATTTTACAGAATGTATGTTGGCTCACCCAGACCTCTAAAGTTTTCTGATCCTACACAGCAGTTTCAGCACATCAAAATCTGGCAAGGTTGAAATTAAAATCTGATCTGGAAGTTAGACGACAATAGAAGATTAAGATGACAAATTATCAAAAGGATGCTCAATCCTCAATCAGTGGAACATTCTTCTCAATGATTTTTGTTCTAAGACTGGTGTCCAACAGCATGATGTTCTTAAACTAGATAAAATTAACCCTACACTTTTGTTTGCCAGAAAACCAAATGCAAGGAAAATCGGAAGTCTGACAAAGAAAACATTTGACATTCTTTTGTGATGTTCTGATATCTGATGAATCATTCCTGGCCCCCTAACTGTAAGATGAAAAACGTGACTGGGAACATTTAGGGCAAGATTTGAAGTGTCGTACTTCAACACAACAAAACTGACTTGCAAGCCAACTGGTTACGTCGTTAGTCACAAGGCTGGAGTTTGCTCTGTGCATGATGAGAGAGACAGAAGACAGGCAACCAAACCAGGAGAGGACACACAGCAGTAATGACCCTTGGGACATGCTGGGGACACTGCTGAAGGGGGAACTGTAAGACCCCAAGCACTTTGCTTAGGCTAAAAGAGCAAATGAAAACAGAGACATGCGCTGACTGCTTAACTAAGTGATAAGCCAAGGCTGTGGCCAGGTGGCCCAAGCATCTACCCTGAAACAGGATCCTGTAATAAGGATCTGCAGAGGACAAGAAAAAGAATAAAAAGAACAGGAGCAAGAATTCAGCTCACAGAGGCAAAGACACTATCTGTGACACTGTTCCTGAGCACTGTTTGCAGATAAAGTGCTGGCAGAGTGTCAATAAAGCCAAAGAAGGAAGAGAGTGCAGGAGACTCTTCTGGTTGGGCCACACGTCCCCTGGCACAGAGTCTGCTGCCCTGGGGAAAAGCCCAGAGGAAAGCCTGTGTGCCACCAGGGCACAACAGGAGCAACAGGATTCTCACCTACTCCTACAGGTTCCAGATCATGCTCAAACTTAAAGAAATAAAGATACAAGGGTCCCCATGACAGATACAGACTCAGGACCCAGTGCTGGAAAGCAGCCTGTCTTCAGACAGGACAGACCCTTCACTTATGAAAGCAAACGAAGAAGTTTATGTGTGTTCTCTTACAGAAATATCTCATTCACAACATGGCGTACCAAAACATACTACTCCAGAATTAGCTGATTAGCTCCATACACCTCGTATTTGTTACTGACTGGCAAACACTTGGGGAAGTTCTTTCCTTTTTTGCCCAAAGATGCTCGCTCTAACAAAGCACTACCTTTCTAGTTCATCAGAAAAAGTACACGACTCCAGACAATGCAAGCTGCCACAACAGGGATTTTCTACTCCTTGCAGTTTTTAAGTTCAGTGATACCGAATGAAGACTACACACACCAGAACACTTTGATGGTATGTCAGCTGTTTTACAAAGAGAAGCTTTGGAAACTCGATCTATTCAATACAGGACTTTCAGTAGATGCCTTTTTAGTCTATCAGGCAGATGGGTCTATTAACTAGAAGAAAAAATTTAACAGCCTTAAAAGTATGTAACTTTTAGCGAGGAGAAAGTCATTGCAAGAACTTCTGCTGAGATACGGTAAACTGGCTTAATGAGAGGGAACACTGGATTTACTCTGGCTTTTGACATTTTAAAGCAAGTAGAGCTAAGGGAAATGCACGCTATGTATTATATAACAGGTCATATTCGATTATTATAAAAAGACTTTTGACTTTAGAAACACACTACTGCACATCCCATTTATCACAGACTGTTTCATTTGACATTAGTCACAGTTACAGACACATTGCCATTCACCATTTGGAGAAATTACAGCAGGTGTAGTAAAGGGGCCACCCTATCACTGATTTATTTTAAAGACACAGTTCATTCTGGAGTATCTGAAGTACTCAAAGTTGACACAACCAATGAGAATAAAATTTATTGTCTTATATTCGGACATGGCAAGTTCCACAATTCCTAAACAAGATGCTTTCAATCCTTCTTTAATAAATATATTATTTACCCAGCAAAAAGCATGCATGCGTTTTGAAGAGCAACACAGTAAGATAAATGCAATGTTCATTAAAAGGAGTATTAAGAGACCTACGTGCTTTGAACAAAATGCCTTTATGCACCTTGGAAATGATGCAGCACCACAAGAGGGAGCTTTTTCATGGCAAGGTTAATTTGCAAAGCTGCTGATCCGCCTGAGGAGCTTTGCTATGGAAGAGCACACACAAACCAACTCTACAGGCCCCCTTCCCTTTAATTTGTGTCTAGGAAATCTGTGGGACCAGCCATTTCCATCCAGTATGCACTTGTGAGGTCCTCAGAAGCAACTGGTCTGGATTTTCCTCTTTAAAAAAAAACCAAAACCAAACACCCAAGTTTAAAAAGATCAACCACACTAAACATAAGATTAAGGCTATGCAAAAAGCAAGAAAACCTGAATTTGCTAAAAAATCGGTTTTTATACACCACCCAGCCTCTTCATCTGAACTGACTTCTGTTGTTTTTGTAGTGTCCATACGGATTGTTAGTAGCCTGTGAGAAACATGCAAAATCATTTGCCTACATCAGCCTGCATTTGTTAACCAGACCTAGAATAAACCGGAATACAAATCCATGCAAAACTGATATGAAAATTTCAAACTTTTCTATAAACTTTACAGACAAATCTAGCTGTGCAGAAAGCATACTCTAAGAATCACGTTAATATTTCAAGTAGTAATGCAGACTACAAATGGTCAGGAGAACTATTTCTGTGCTGTTTCTATATTCCTCCTTCCAGATTCATCCTTACGGGGATGGCTGGCTTCATATAATTTCAGCTAGTAAACCTTGCACGTCATCCAAACTCACTCTCTAATTAAAATTTAACCACCTTCATCCCCTTGATTTCAAGTGAACAAGAAATTACCACTGTCACTGGTAAGCTGTTCTACAAGTTAGTTAGCTTCAACTTTTCTTATGCCCTTACCCTCATCTCATTTTTAACCAAATACCTTGTTTGCTGACTGTCCAAGAAGCTACTCATGAATGCTTCCTGCAAGCAATGTTTCAAGACATTTTTCAATAAACAAGTATCTTTTTTTCTTCTCTTTACAAGACCAGCTTTCCAGCCCTGCAAATAAAGATTTTCCTCAGGCTTTCTTCTGAAACATCTCTTATTTTTCCAACATCTTTTGAAAACTGCAAGTAGCATTTTAGTTGCAATCTCTCCAATGCAGACACACAAAAAAGACATCACTTTCATTATTTTGCTAGACAGCGTCTCATATTAAGAGCCAAAAGAGTATTTTTGAAATTCTTGCCAGAGAAACATATATTCATTCAGTGAACTATAGCAAATCACCGCTTCCCAGGATGCCCACCCTGCGAGCGTGACCTACATTCTTTGTTCCCAGATCTATGATCTTGCCTTTGCAAAGGTGTTACATGATTGCTGCCTCCAAGAGGGAGGGAGCAGACTCGGTGACTCAGGAGGTCCCTTTTCGTCTCCTGGTTTTATGACTACATTAAACACACACTCAAAAGAAACTCAGATGGAGAATCTATGCAAAACTGATGAGCGCCACCATTTATCGCCCCAGCAGTGTCAGCGGGTCATGCACAAAACTTCCTTTTGAACCGGATCTAATAATCCCTCTGTGACCCTGTTAAAAGGCTAACATTAGTTGGTAACTCCAGTCATCAACTAACCTAGTTTGTGACGACACAGTCCTTGCTTGGTCAGTTTGAGTATAGGTGATTTTTCCAATGAAAACACTGAATTCCTTCTCGCTAAGAAGGGACCCCAGATGCAGTAACACACTTTACATGTAGAGCTCATCAACAGTGTAAATTTGGTGGAGTACTTCTCATTTGAGACAAAACTGGGCTCTGTTATGTATTGCAGACTAGCAAAGGAGAACACACACAACCACAAATCCTTCCCATCTGAGAACCACAGCCAAAGATGAACTTGCAATGGGAATCACCTCTCTAGATCCCAGAGGTTCTGTGCTAGCTCCAAACCTGGAGAGAAATAAAAGCTCAGGTAAACCGGAGATGATTCTCAAATGTCAGAGCCAGCTGCTCCTTGGGACCCAAAGGCAAAGGATGGAAACTATACATAGAGTTTGAACATCAACACCAAAGAGGTAGCAGGGTTTACATACAGGAGATACCAGTTTTTTCTCCACGGAGGCAACTGCATGCAAGGCACAGATAAAGATGCTCTGGCAGCACCAGGCAAGAATAAGCAACGTACCAGCAGTGCTGCACCAAGAGCTGGTGACGCATGGGGTGATGGGGCCAGAGAGCTAGCAGCAAATCCAAGACCTTCAAGTCACTTCAGAGGCACTGACCTAGCCCTTGAAGCAGAGCATCCATCAGCACCGGGGCCAGACTCAGCGGTCAGTGCCCAAGGGCCCCCGGCCCCCAGAGCTCTGGCCACCTTCACTCCAGACCCAGCTGCGGAGGGAGCTCTGGTCTGACCCCGCAGTATGTTCCCACCAGCGAGCGCGCGTGGCACAGATGGTTTCTGGAGCTCTCCCATCACAGCCCGTTGGAGGCAGTCTATGCCCTCTTTAGATCTGTAACCAACAGCTTTCAAACCTAGATTTTATTTTAATCCCGTCATAACCCAGATTAAGAAAAAAATCCGAACGTAAAAGAAGAGAAGCAGAGCAGCTATGGACAACGGTGCCGGCTCCATCCCTCAGCAGCCACGGAGCCTCGGCTGAGCAGAGCTTGTCTCTGCCCGGGGGACTCCCCTGTGGCTTCTGACCCTGCAGCAGCAGCCATCCCCTGCTTCAGCTATCGACAGTACTCTCCCTTCCAGCTCCTCAGATTCGTTTTCACTTGTAAAGCACCTACGCTCTGTGAAGGGCATTTACTCAGACACACATAAAGGTGGCGGGTTATGGGATCCCAGAAGTTCTCCCTGACTTTTTAAAAGACTCAACTTGGGGTCTCCCGAACAAGTGCACAGCACTCCCCCAGCAGTTCGCTCATATAACCCAGTAATTCGGGCTTGAGAAAGCACATCCTAATGGATACACAGGCATAAATTAGTTCTATTCACTGGCAGCTTTAGTTTCAATGCTGGGGAAGGGAGTTGCATTTAGTTTGAAACTCTAATTTCAGCTTTTAGCTGACACTGTTTATCTCAAGTTAAACAAACAAATAACTACAAAACCCCCAAACCTCCTGCTACTATTTCCCCATATAGAGTGTTCTGGACTAAGTTGTTTCATCCTAAATTTTCAATGAGCTTAACAGAATGAGTGTTGAAAACCCCTCACTGGAAGAGACTGAGTCAAGGAGAGGATATCCTCATCATCCTTTAAGCACACTCCAATGTTTCAAGGTTCCTGAAGTGCAGTGCAGAAACCACATCACTGGTGACTGCAGCAGTGCTGCCCATGGCAGCTGCCATTAGTAAAACAATACTCCTTTTTCATATTTTCCTAAGAATTGAAAGATCAGAAGAGACCAGTAAATAACCTACTCTGAATTTACCTAACTTCACCGTACGACCCCTGCGTTGAACACAGCAAATCCTTTAATTGCATGATGAGCTTTGGTGACTTATTTTTCTGCACGCTAATTTGACTGTATGCGAACAGGAACCTCAGCACTAGAACGTCTCCTCCCAAAAACCTGCCCATTCCTAATCCCAAAGTGCCAGAAAGGAGCAGATCTACCACCACCCTTCGCTTTTTTTTTTTTTTTTAAACAGCTGATGCATGCATGTCCTGTTATTTAATTCAAGTGAACCTGGCTTATGCTGAACAGGAACCAGCGGCTCAAGCGCTTCTCATCAAGACAGACAAACAATGCAGTACCTATGATTTTCTTCCTATGAAGCTCACTTACGTATTGTAATTGAGTTATCTCTCTGTTTTCTTTTTGATAAAATCAACTGACTGAGCCGCTGTGTATTATCAAACCAGAGGGATCATCATGATCAACTTCCTGTTTAGGACAAAGTATAACAATCCTCTGCATTAATTCCTGCTTTAGCAGTGGTACGTTTTACAACTCTGGGACCAGGAGATCCCCTGAACCCTGAAGAAAGTTGCTCCAAAAGTGAATTGGTTTTAGTCTATAGTTGAATTAAGGTGTTTTGGTTTGGTTTGTTTTTTCTCCATAAAAATGAAAAAAAAACCCAAAACACAAAAAACCCAACAACCAAGCAAGCAGCTGAATGAGCAGCCAGAAGCAGCACTGTTTGAATCAATGCTGCTCCTGAAAACTACATCCCTGGAGCAGCAGCTTCAGTTCTCAGAAGCCTTTAGCTTTCACCACTCAAGCTTTGTTAAGGTCAATTTTTTTCAAAATTCATTCTTTCATGGGTAGAACTTTCCTGATGCTTCTTCATGCCCTCTCTAGTTGTTTGAGGATTTTAAAAAGATTGGACAAGTGCAGCATTCTCAATGCAGTATTTTCTACTCACGCTACCACAAAGGTAAAATCATCCTGTTTTTCACTGAGAACCTCAACAGCTGCACCCACCAGTTTAACCAAACATCCATTCTACCATTACACCGGATCCACAGTTATTTTTCTACAATCCTCTCTCCTCTAAGACTAACCTACGCTCCTTTGTTCCTAATGTAAAACCTCACATTGAATCCTACTTAAGTGATTACTGTTTCAGAACGTCTATTGGTTATTGGGCAGTTGGGATCCCTCTGCAACAAACCTGCAATCTATAATATGGAATCATTTCTTTTGTTCTTCTAGACTTTTAATGAAAATTAAATACCCTTGGCTTTAGGTTCTGAAAGACCATTAGACATGTATTCTTCATTACAAATTCTCATTAATAGTTGAAATAATTTGTGATTCCTTCAGCATGATAGAAATTTTACACAATAACAATTATTATAATTACAATACTGAAACACACTCAATTAATTTATAGCTCTCAGATCATGGCAACACAACCAAATACACAGTCTCAGAGACAACAATAAAAGTAATTTGGCAACACCAGTTTTCACACAATCATATTTCATATTATCACCTTTCAAGTTCCTATTCAGGACTGTATTGGCCATTCTTCTACCCTGGAGTAGTCAACAACTTTTGCACCCATAAAGAATGTAAACCTATAAGGAAGTTAATTCCTCCTGGTCTCTTGAAAGTTTCCCAGTATTCCAAAATTTATTGAAAAACACGAATCAATAATTCAGAGAACTCCAACATCAATTCCTTCAAGATTTCAGCTACATTAATACAGACTTTATAATTTTAAATGCTTAGTTTTGTCAGGGCAGACTTAAGGTTACCTGGAGGCCTTAACTGTGCTTCTCCATATTCACATTATTTAAAGCAATGAAATTTAGCCTGAATTTTCTCAACTTTCATGTTTGGCCATGTGAAAATTACACAGTTGCTAGTATATTGTACAACACTGCCTATTTTGAAACAGATTAGTATGGTAAGTAAGGCTTAAGTAACTGTTATTAGCTATTTCTTCACAGCAGCAAAGCAACTACACAACAAAGTGGAAGGAAGAGTCCATTCTCAAAAAGAACTTGGAGCGGGCACAGTATCGTATGCTCTACATTTTACCTTTTATTCTTGAAGCTAGACTTCAAATCTGTTAGATTGTTTGCTTTCATAATTACTATTAACCACCTACTTCAAATATCAATGATACCATTCTCAAGCAATACTCCATTTGATTCCTCTAAAGAAATTCTAATAAAGTCAGTTTTCAGTTCATAAAAGAAAATTCTAGTTACAACACAGCACATGATGGACTGCAAAAAAGTTGTACACCATTCACTTTTCTGCATCTAGCTCCCCACCTCCAGATCAGCAGCAAAGAGTCAAAGCATCTCCAATTTACGTAGCATGTTAACTAGGAGAAGCAACCACCACTGGTAAACGCTCCGTATCTCATCTGAACACTTTGCTGCCATTGGGACTGTCTATTTATGTTCAAGATTGTTGACAAAAAGCCTTCGCTTTGCTGTTCCATACAAAACAGCATCAGTGAATACGGTTATTGTTGCACCCTCTACCAGACAGTCATTGCAGTATCCCAGAATCACCCAAATAAGAGCAAAACTAAGTCATCAGTGACGGCTGGAACAAATTGAACTGGACCAAAGAGGAAGAAAGCTTCTTTTGAGCATTTAACTGGAAACTGCTATGCAGAAATTACACCTCCTGGTATATTCCTGGATGTTTTTTCATGCAGTGAGCATGCAACCATCACCCATAATCCATTATCTTCCACCCAGATGTCGACAGTATGTCAGATGCCTCAATACCCCCCCTCACAAAACTGTTCACTGTCCTCAAAACCTGCTACACAAGAGAAGCCACTACAGGTGTGGTTTTCTCCAAGATTACCTGGTGCCCAGCTAATGCCAGCAGCAAGGTACCAGAGGAGATGACGACCCTGGTCCTTCAGAGAACAAGGAACTCTCATCTTCCTGCTCTGGTGCTGCAACATCAAAGCCAGGTTCTTCATGAGCAAATTGTGAAGCTACAGTCGGGCACCACCAGTCTCACACAAAATTATTCCATATTGCAGTTCAGATACAAACCTACAAATTCATCTGCTGATAGTTATCCAGCAGAGTTTAAGCTAAAATAGTCTAAGCCCAGCAATCAAATTTTTAATTCCTTTTTTGACAGTTCATGGTGCTGCCTACCTGCTTACCAGCACGTAACTGGACTACAAACACAGGCAAAAGATTCACTCGGATGCCGTTGCTAAACGACGCGTTTGGTTAGAACATACGTACTTGTGTGACAAGGTCGGTATAGTTTGTAGTTCACAGTATTATAAACCACTTGATCACAAGGAAAGGAACGATAATATTCATTGTGCCTCCTGTTTTCAGGAGGAAGGCCAGCAACTATGTCAACTTCAAGGCTTTTCCTGGCAGATTTGAAAGAGCTCCCTCTATGCTCTAGGCCGGTGAACAAACTGCACTTGCACAAGTCATCCAAGTAATTATCTAGGGTAGATAGATAAGAGCCCTGGTAGCTAAGCTCTCCTGAAAGCCAGGCTCCATACAACTGCTAGGTGTTCAGCCCTCAGCAGCTCCAACTATTTTCATCCTACTTCTAAATATGTTCAGCAAAACATATGATCATAAACGCAGACAGATATTACCTCTTTAGTGCGCGAAGGACGAGGGTATGCTGCAAATGCAGTTGTAACAAGTAATTCATTCCTTCGAAAAGCTATTCATTTATGAGTCTCTAACAGATCATACAGCTTACAGAAGCCTTTATTATAGGGGTTTAGCTTTTTACACAAGCAGCCAAGAAACACAGATGAGATTTTTTTAAAGCAAATCACACAAGAAAAAAATCTCCACAAAATTTCTGTTCTGCTCACAGATGCTGGAATACTGTTGACAATATAGAACCCCAAAAGATTATTCTACTCAAAAATATTACATAAGTTAAACATTGACTGTATAAAGAAAACCATCTTACTCCCTTCACTATGTCAGCATTCGGCTACACTGCATGAAAAGGGGCACTGGCATATTCTACCCAGATATAAATTCAAGAGTGTTCTTGTGTGCATTCATGCCACTGCAAACCAGGACTCTTCTTCCAGAGAACAGAAACATCTTCCTCTCCGACGAGATTCACATTATTCAACCTGCTACAAACATTTCTATCATCTCAGACAGTAACGCAGTGAGTTACTTCTATTTTAATTCAGAAGGAAAACGATGGTTACCAACAGGAGTCCCGGCAACGATCAAAACATGAAACTGAGGAGCATGTGTTTCTGAACATTATTTCTTTGAACTCAAAGTCTCACTCATAAAACTTAAGTCTGCAGAAATGTTTTGTCAGCTTCACCTCTTGCTGGATGAGATTTAAGGCTCTCAGTTGCTGTTTAGCATTCGAGTTGTTGCCGTCATGTTAACTACCTCAAGCCAGCTGCACCACCCCAGACTTGCACCACCCTTCTTAGAGAAAGAGCAATTCACTCCAAATAAAGGTGAATCGCACATGATGGTTAATTAGATTTTTACTCTGAGAATCCCCTCTCCTCACCAGGGCGGTTGTCTATCCTTTTAAACAAACTAACAATTCTGACCATACAACTATGGTTCCAAGATCTTCACCATATTTCTCGGTAAATTGAGCCGACCAACAAAAGGAAATCAGAATTTGCACCCCAATTTTGAGCTTACTACACCATTGGTCGAGGTGATGATGATGAAGACGAAGGCTTATTACTCTTCCCACTGTGTATTGCATTCTAAAATGGTGGCCATGTCTGTCTAGGATTCAGCTCGCAGACACCAACCAAACTCCCAGCTGTGGAGTTTGGTGGTGTTCAACTTGGGGGGACAGTTACCTGTATTAAACCTGAGCCGGACCGCGGTAGGGCAGGGGGCAGGCGGCCGCGGGGCCGGGGGCGGCCGAGGAGAGATCTCCCCAGCCCTACACCACCACAATGCCAACATGGAGGGCAACACCCAGGCAGCTGCCTCCTCCGGGGCTCGGCACGGCGACCGCTCGCCCCCCACAGCCGCTCCAGGCGCGGGGCTGCGGCCAAACTTGGAACTTCTGGGGGCCGAGCGGCGGGG
>NW_020799137.1:1604942-1628666 GCF_003259725.1 Athene cunicularia
CAGGCCGGCGGCCGCCCCCCCATCCCGCAGGGGGGCCAGGGCCTTCCCCCGCCACTTAAGGAGCTTAACGCATAAAGCTGCGTTCATTATTTTTAGTAATTGCACTAGATGAAAGTCAACCTTTGTGCTGTTGCAACCTCCCCTTAAAAAAAAACAAACCCTACTTTCCAAACAAGCACACAATGCTCACGTTGAAATTTTTAATAAAACTTCACATACTGACCTGAAATTTTGAATAAAACTTGGTGAAACGTTCCCTACTTTACTGATGTAGTGGTTGAAGAAGTGAAATACCCCCAAGGTTTCTAAGCTCAGCAGCAGGGGGTGAGTGGGGAGGCCAAGGCCCCGGGGAGTTTGAGCAGCTGAAAGCTGCTATCGCTCACGGACGCGGCATAAACTGTCAACACATCCACTGCGTAGCGTTGGGCTGTTCCCCTACCACAGATGAACACTTTCCACATGAAATGTTCAGAGGAAGGAAGAAGCTGTCAGCTATCTCAACTTCTGCTTGCCATTAGAATCAATAAAAAAATATGCACAAAGCATCCACTGCCAGTTTAAGATGAACCTTATTCTTCTCCTCACTGAAAAACAGAGGAGGAAAGAAATGAAAACAGCTTTTGTAAAGTGTATTTGTGCAGACAATGGCAGAGGGAGGGTTCCTCCACTCCAAGCCATCATCTCTGGAGCCTTCCCAGCCACAAACCCGTGCAGCTCTGAAACACCGAGGCCAGTGGGACGCTCCCAGCCCAGACACAGCTCCGTTGTGCTGCCGAGGGCACAGAAAAGGGGCAGCCTGCTCTGTGCCCCACAACGTGGGCCCTTGTCCGACAGGGTTCAGCCAGGGAGGGGGGCTGGCCCACATCTCCACAAGGTGCAGCGCTGGGTGTCAGCACCAAGGGCTGAGGCTCTTCCAAAAGCCTCATCCTTGCAGGACACCCTGGTCGGGCTTTAGGGCGACAGCCAGGCTCGGGTTCTCACAGCCCTGGGGAGGCCTTGGCCCTGGGGAGCATCTCAGATTTCCATGAGCTCTGCGAACAGGCTCCTGCCATTTCCTTTGCTGAATTGTATCTACAGCTGACAGGAGTCAGCAAACCCCCTCCCTTGTACAAGAGCAGTATCAAGTTTAGATGGAAATCTAAAACCATGTATGTAAGACACAGTATCTGGTTTACGCTTTCATTTTACACCAAGGAGACCTCCATTATAAATCACCTAATACCACAATCTGGAGAGAAAACTAAACTGTTTAATTACCTTTGAACAGCTGCTCTGCATCACATCTAAAACTCAAGGGTCTCTGGCACAGAGGAGAACACTTCAAGCAACACTACTTTTGTGACTTTGGGTCTGAGTTTACCCAAGAGTTTTAAGGTTGCTTGAACACCAGTGGTTTCTGGTGGATGGCAAATGAAGTCTTTTTGTTAATGACTCTCTGAGGACTTGTTCTGTCAGAGCTGGAAGGACCAAGTGTCACATACAAAGGCCTCCTATGGGACTGATGGAAAAACACTCAAGACAGGTGAGGTGCTTTACCTGGGAAGTTACAATGGAGGAGAAAAAAAGCACTTGCTACAGAGATCTAAAGGTGATCAGAGCAGGGAGATCAAGAGATGACCCAAGGATAAAAGCAGATGCCTTGAAGGGAGGGCAAGGCAGCTCAGGTCTGGCTGAGATGGAGATTTAAAGTAAGTAGTAAGCCCTGGAGGGTCTGTATACCTCACCAGGCATCTTGCCTTTCCACCTTGCTACCTGCTAATGTAAATGCTTAATCACCACAAATGTGTACTTTTGCACACTGCCTTCTCTAGTGTCCTCCTCCTGCCTTGACATCTGCGGAGTGTTTGTTGTATTCAGGGGATTAACATGGCACAGTGCTGTCTGGCTTAGAAATCAATGGCTCTGGACTCTCTGATGAATTCCCCAAGTGTTAGAGAAGCACAAACTGCAGAAAGGAAAGCAGATTTCACTCAGTTGGAAAGAGAATGCAGACATTCCCTCTTCATGGTTCAGCTGACTCTCATTAATTAAAACCTTTTATTAGATAGGCTTTCTTCAAGCCTGTTACACTTGTTCCCAGTGAGCAGAATTTCCTCATTTGCTGCAGTTCAGTGTTATACCCAAGAGACAGCAGCTGCTGTCCTGGCAGTGGCCTAGCAGAGACATCAAGAAATAAGGCATCAGGTTGGCCCAAGGTGAGGAGTGTCCAGGCTTCCGACTGAAGCCAAGTACTCTTCCTTAAGTGAGGGAATTTTTCCTTGGCAATTCCTCCATCCTCACTCAGTTGCATCTAGTCCTGTACACAGCTGTGAGTTCTGTACAGAGCATCCATCCAGAACCCTTCACAGCTGAGTATCCCTTCACATAGTGCTTCAGCACAGCTTGCTTCATGTACCATTTGTTTGCAGCAAGTCTCATCAACCTGTAGGGATATTTATCTAACCCTATTTTGTGTTTTCTCAGATGGGAACCATACTGCAAACTTTCCTACCCAGCACAAGCCTTCCCTTCACTCTTCTGCACTAGCCATTATCCCTCTGGAACACCTCATTCATAAAGCCTACACTGACTTGCTTGGCTTTAGATATCTGACCCAGACACTGCAAAAAAGATTAATTTTTCCCCCTTTTTATGTACATGCCCATACTGAGACCCTCTTTCTTTTTCAAAGGCTGGGTATCAGTTCAGTCATCCCAATTAGGTCAGCATTAATTCAGACTGATTATTGGTTACTTTGATCACATCCCATCTGTTTCCAGGCTCACACTACAGAGCTGTTAATTCCAGTGCTAGGAGTGGGCAGTCACAAAGGGGAGCTGCTAGAGAGAAGCAGGGTCTCAGTCCGGAGAGGGCACCTTTCACCCCAGGAGCCTGGAGTCTGTTCAGTTTAATCCAGTAACACAGCAAGAGCTCCGACTGCAGCCAGCTCCCCTGGCATGCATTGGCCTGGGACAACAGGAACGCTGAGATGAGCTTTAGGAGAGACCATACCCTGGGTCTCCAGATAAAGATACCTGCACTTTGGACACTGAAAAAGCTAACCAAGCTGCTCCCAGAGGCTTCACAATTAGAAATACTTAAGATGCTAATAGGACATCTTTATGACAGAGATTGTGTATTACATAAGCTTCACTCCAGAATTACCTGGAAGCAAGCTGCCCATGAGTCCAAGTTTTAGACTATCATGTCCAGAGACAATTAGCACCACAGAGTCTACAGTCAGGGTTTTTTTGTAAGTCACAGATAAGTGAAACTCAATTGAAGTCAAAGCACTCATTTTGTCAGCAGATAGCTTGGCCTAATTAAAATACTATGTGTTTAGATGATCACAATACAGGGCAGGGAGGGAAATACGCTGAGCCTCTCAGCTCTTTAAGAAAATAAGTTCCCTGGGAACAAACAGATTTAGTAAGCAGAATCTGACAGATCAAACCAAACCAGTTTTCCTAGGCAAGACAGCAGCCTGTACAAACCTGCAAAGCAGTTTGAGTTTCATCATCAAGGCTAGAAGTGGGTTTTACATTTTCCAGAAAGCCAGCTGCTCCTGGAGATGCTGATACATGTCAGTCCTTGAGAAAAAGGACTATTGGTGTCAAACTGCTGAAGTCTCAGGATCCTGGTTAGAAATGTGGAGTATGCTGGATATACCAAGCTACAGCCATTTTTAAAGCCTAGCTTCCAGCTCACAGACATCATACTGACTCTTTGCTTTGATGCTATGTACCCAGACTCTTCATCTCATGATGTCCTGGCTAATGAGTCTTAGCAGAAACAGTCTTAGATGGAAAATTAGGTACCTTGCTAGCAACTTTTGCTATGAGAGAAACATTGGTTTTAGTACATCGATGCCCCAGTACTTTTCTGCCTTTCTTTCAGCAGCTGCACTCCACGCCACTGCCCTGCTCTGTGCTGGTTGACACGCCTGCTCCCCGTCCCTGCAATGCCTCTGCGCTCTGGGGAAGCCAAGCAAGTACCGCCAGCTCTTAACTCTTCAGACTGCAGGCTGAAGATGTCAAATACAGGAAACCATGCAGAGGGGCCACACTGAAGGGGTAGGCAGGAAATCTGAGCCTCATTTGTGGGCTGGAACTGAGCTGGCCCAGGACGGAAGTCCCACAGCTGCACAGAGCTCCTAGTGGGGACTATGTCAATAGACAGGTAAAAACAGCTGGTAAGCATGTGGAGGATTGAAATACCTCTGCTCAAATATGGAAAGTCCTCTGCAGTTGTGCAACTGCCTTCAGCATTAAGAATTTTATTAATAAAAGTTAAGTCCTATACCCTATCATTAGCTACTATTAAAGTCTGAGTACAGCCTTACTCCAAATCCTTGGCCAGGCTGTGGTAAGAACATGGATAAGCAAGCCACAGCCGTAGGAAGCGCTGGAAAGGCAGAGTTGAGGTGCTGTTTCACACGCTTCACTTTGCTCTCAGGCAGCTGCTGACTCATGCTCAACAAATTAGGGTTGTACCTTCTTGCTCTTCGGCATAGCTAACAGCAAATGGCAGCAGTGTGGGACAATCTGCTTCCAGGCAGGACGGGCAGGGGGTGGGATTCTTCCGGTGAAGTGAGGAGTGACAAGGGACCAGTCATCAACGGAGCACTTGGACAGTCAGTGAGGGTGAGGCTTTAAGGTTCATTATCTTAAAGTAAGTGTCTAAAATAGGTCAGAATAACCTCATCTCAAAATCCTCTTCTCTGTAGGGGACTTGACTGTACAGCGAGACTTGTGTAACTAGTTCAGCTCCAAAACTCGATGCTTAGGAAAATGAACCTCACTGTGAAGCCCTGGCAACAAAACAGAGCAACTTGGGAAACACAACTTGCCATGATGCATAAAACTACAAAGCTTAGTTTTTCCTAAGAAAAAAAGATATTTCAGAAATAAAGACGCAGCATTTCCACCCCTAACCCCTTAGCTGCAATGACAGAAAGTACCATCGCAACTGTTCCCCCAAAAGTATCTAAACTCAGCTGTGGTTTCTGCACAGGGCAAGTGGAAGCAGCATAAAAACTCCCTCAGAGCAGCCTGTAGCTTCTGTCACTGTTGCAAAGCCCGCTACCAAAGTGGTGACGCACTGCACCACCACAGATAAACCCACTGCCCTCTCCACAACTCAGTGACACTACACAGGCCCAGGCAAGGAAGGAAGCTCGTTTTGCAGAAAATGTTTAATTAACAAATCTTGTTCCTAGTCAAGGTTCCTGCCTCTGCTACAGCTGAAATCCCCCATGATTACCCAGACACATGCCCCAGGATTCACTTGGTTTTAGACACAAAGAGTAACATTAAAGAGACAATAAGGAGACTCCATTAGCTTGTACAATAGCACAGGATTCAGGGGATCTTTGTGTTTGGGTAACCTGAAGCTGCATTCAGGACAGATTTACATGCCTAGCTCAAATATGCAGATACTATCCAAACCCTGAACACATACCCCTCCACCCCCCCCAAGAAGTTACTATCCAGGTTTCAAATAGCAAATATACACAAAATCGTTAAAGCCCTTAATGGGTCACTTAAAATATACTAAAAATTTACAGTCCAAGGCTGAACAGACAAGGAGTTTGTCCTTGTTCCATAAGAAGTTTGTTTTTTTAATACCACAGAAATAGTTGCAGATCAGTCAGGTACACTGGAGAATACGTAAAAGCTACATGAATTAAGGCAAAGAAAACATTTCAGACAATAGTGATGACAAAGGTGACAATGTTAAAGCAAAGGTGGTAAGAAACTGCATGAATCATACAAGGCAGCCTGATACAGAATCTGGTAGACAGCATGCAGGTTTAAAACCAGCTGGGGAGGCAGAAGGCATTCAAAGGGGAAAAGGATGTGATTAAACAATCTGGCAATGGAAAGAATTTAGGAGCTCTACAGTCAATAAACTACCAAAATAAACAGACATCAGGCCCTCAGAATGCACAGAGTTCTGAGGGGTTTCTGCAAAGGAAGCCTGGCTTATTGTGTTCCTATCTGGAACCAAACACATTTGATGAAGATGATGTAAAAATTTCAAAGTCTCCAACAGAATTTAGAGCATCTTTTGCAAGGAAATACAAGACCGAACAAGAAAAGCTTTCTAGTGACCACAAATACAACAGTAAGGATTGCTCTTGATCTGCCAGCACCTACAATTAGCAAAAAAAAAATAGGTGTATCAGCACACAGGTGCTTTAGAGAAGTCTCTGCAATAAACACACATGAGCATTTAATACATCTAATCAAAAATAAACAAGGTCTAAATCAATATGCAGTCAAGCTGCCCCACTCAGCCTCATGAGGCAAATCTAACACATGCAGACACACTTAGTAGACATTAAATACTTGTAGGCAGTGAAGATAATGAAGCCAGTGCACATATGCTGTAATAGACAAAGCTGGAACTTAAACACACTGTTGATATCTGCAACAGCAGTGAACAAGTAAAGAAACAGACACAGAATTTGAAAACAGAGAGAGGAAGATAAACACTAAACACAGCAAAAAGTAAAACAAGAAACAGAAGAGTACTTTGCATAGAACTGCCAGTAACTGTTGCCTGAATTATGAGGGAAGTCAGAGAAAAGGAAACCCTCCATTTCTGGGTGCCATATGTGCTTACTGCAAGACATTAACACCATTTTCAAAAGCATTTGTGGACAATGGCAGAAACTGTTCTATAACGTACCCTGAGACGTGACTGGGACACTTCCATACATACATGCACGTGCTTTTGCCTTCCACATAAACACTCCATATAAGTTGTGAAGAACAAAGGCAGAAACCATTTTGTCCCGGTCAGAGAGCAGTTGAGCTTGTGGTTTGACAGCAGCTGCAGCTGACCCACGGTACCCCACGCTTCCCTGCTCCAGCACCCAGCTGATACTACATTGAGCCATCTGAGTTCATAACAGCAAAAGAAAACTATGCCCTTCTTCCCACAAAAAGGGGTATGTTTTTTTTGCCAATTTAACAGAAAATTTAGTACCAGAGGCAGTGCAAGAGCAAAAACATGATTGCATGGGTGAGAAAAGAGGGAGGATTGGGATAGCAAAAGCCAGCAGTTAAGCTGGTTTAACTGCAGCTACAGACATAAAACTTAAAAGTAACTCTGCATGGAACACAGCCTTGACAGCTTGTGCAGAATCACACAAGATCAACTCCAGAACTGCAGGAAAATGATGCCAGGCTCAAAATGGTACATTAGCATCTCAAACAATGCATACCAGCAGCGTTCACCCAAGGCAGGTTCTACAAAATGGATTTTGAAATAACTGAAAAGCCACAAAGATCTCTAGTCTCAGTATAACCAACTGAAAAGTAGCTTTTGCAAGTGGTAGTGATGTAAGACTATGAAATGCATTTGACAGTTGTAGCCATAGAGCTCGAACAAAAGAAAAAGTAACATGAAGATGCTTAAGGCTTTGGCAGCCTTCTTGAACACTGCTTGGAATTCATCCCTAATTTGAAGCACTGCAACAAGCCACTCACAGCAGCTGTCTCAAAAAGGAACTTGAACACTGGTGACCAGTAACTGCATAGAGGTCTTATTCACTGAAATGATACATTGAAACTGCAAGGTAAGAACAGTATCTCAGAAAGTTTGAGCCATTTTGGACAGAGGAATTTGTTCCAGTTCAAGCCTCTGGAAGTTAAATGCATAGACCTGGACATGACATCTTCAGTCTTCAACAGGCACCTTAAAATTCTAACTTACCATCTAGAATGGACAGAAAAAAAAACCTGTTCCCATCACCTTTCCTTCCCCCCTAAGCCCCTTGATATTGCAAGAGTCCTAGTGCACCTAGCTCAAGACTACAGATAACTCAGGCATAATGTTTGGAAAAGTGAATCCTACCCACCAAACAAGGCACATAGGTTAGGAGAGTTATGAACTGCCTAAGTATCTCCATCACTGATCTCTGTTCAACGACCTGCCTGAGCAGCAAGGCTGACTGATAGCAGTATGCAGATAGAGACCAGCAATAGCATCTCACCATTTCACACCTAAAATATTTAGAGATAAAAGAAGTGCAGCTCTTTAGGAAGAGTTGCAAACAGGCCCTCAACAGTGTAATAGCAGTTAAACATCAGCCATCACCTCCAGAAGGTAACAAAGCTGAAGTGGGAGAAATGCCAAACCAGTATTAATGCAACACATTTGGGACAGCCTTTCTGGGGCTCTGATCGTATCCATATGGACAGAAACTCAAGCCTGTAATGATGTCTTGAAATTTTTTTTTCCCCCAACTTCTCCATGACCATCTGATCTCCAGTCCCAACCTTATGAAGTGAATTTAAATATTCCTACCTGGGATCAGGACTCCCTTCCCACTGCTCAGAACCCATGAAGAAAGGCTTAAAGCCTTGTTCTTCCCTCAGCCTCAAAAACCACTCAAATTTGCTGCTGAAGTAACAGTTATCATTGCATGTATTTGGCCAAAATTGAGAGAATGCTCACACAAACACTGGCATGACAGAGGAAGCCTGGGGTAGACCTTAAAGCAAAACTGAGCTCATCCAATAGGTTGAAGTACTTCATTTTAAAGTGACTAAGATACTCCGAGAAATAAAGGGAGTGCAATTCACTTAAGACTCCCCAAGTCTTCCTGCATTTCTAATGAGATATGTATTAGAAAAAAAGCTTTTCCTAAACATTTCTGGAATGTTTTCTAGACCCTCACATTTATTTACAGCTATTATTTTCTAGCAAACATTTGAAAAGAAGAATTTAACTTTGTGCCTGATTATTCCAAGCTTGACACATACCACGAAAACCAAACTGATACTGCAGAGAAACAGAAACATGCTCCTGAAAGTTAATTGGAAGGTTTACAACTCACTGAGGAAACAGGACAGTATCACAAGAGCTAAGAATATCTTTAAACAAGTTAACTTTTTGTCACTTGAAGCTGGTCATGGAAAGTTGGGTTTTCAGAAAGCCAACAGGCAGGCACATGGCATCAGAAAAATGAAGAGACTGGTTAACTGACTCAACTGAAGAGCGCCACAGAAGGCACCACTCACGTGACTTACCCTTTTTTTGTTTTTTATTTAGTCTCCTGGTATTTCTCAGCCTCTTGTCATGCAGCACCTACAATACCTTCAGAGCAACGCAATTTCGCCCACTTCATCACACTCTCATTCTCTCCATTAATAGTCAGTTGAGACTACAAATCTTTAATCCTCTTGCCCAACTTTAAGGAATCTGTAGATCAAAGTCTTTGCACAGTCTGGAAGTTACATAGTTAGTCCTCCCTCTAGTTCAGACCAAGATAGAGGAAAGGGATTAATCATTATCACCTTGCCAATACACACAGAAAATCCCTACAGCACTTCCAGTGGAGTTCTGTGATATGATGGAAAATAGTTCTCTTTACTGCTGAATTTGTTTATAAGGCCAGTCTGTTTTCAGAGTTCAAATAAAAAAACACGTATTTTCCTTTGAAGCAATTCCTTATAAACATGTAAGAACTAGTGAGATCAGGAGTCACCTAAATCCAGTATCTTATTCCTGACAGGAGCCTCAATTACACTCCCTCTGTACCTTCTCAACCTTTGGTTGCAGTTGCTATACAACATACAGTATCTCTACAGTTAGTACCCCGACTGATTTTTCTCCCCAAACTTTTAAGGCTTGTAGAAAATGTGAATTCAAAGGTACAACCACATTGACTGAGAAATCTGCAAAATAATTTGAATCTTAGGTTGTTACAATACTTCAGCAAGGAAAAGGAAAAAGCCATCCCATTATGTTAAAATACTCTGCATTATTAGTGCCAATGCAGGTTTGCTTCTGTGAAGCATCTCCTACATAAAGAAAAACATGACCTTGTACAAAACAGTTTTATTTGGCAGAAATACAGGCATTTAAAAAACATCAGAAGAGAATGGCATGGGGTAGTACATTAGCAGAATTGTATTTCAGATGTCAGTCTCCACTGTCACAATGTTCATGCAGATGTGACTGAGAAGTAGAGCCAAGCATGGAATGACATCTTCCTTGCTTGTCTGAAGAGAATTTGCCAGAGTGGAAGCAGTACGTCAACAGAAGGCCTAACAAGACCAAAACTTGGGACAAGGCAATTAAAAGCTCTATGCCCATGCAGAGCAGCATATTGGCAAAGCAGTGATTGGACACCCCTATTCCTGTGAAAATTTTGAGGAACTTATAAAGCTAAGGGAAGTTATTCTGAACTGCCATGAGACTGTTCTGACTCCTCACTATTACACTGTAGAGAAAGGAAGAATGTAAAACCAGAGAATCTTTACTACCATGTCACAATCTTTACCTCTATGTTCTCACCAGAATAAGGGAGTCATCCTATTCTTTCTTATTCACTTTTAACTAAAATCTCACTCACCAATTCTAACTCAAGAGCTATGCTCTCCTAAACAAGTTCACGTTTTCAGCAACAGGCTGCTAGGTAAATGTTATTTGTCCGACAGGGTTCAAAGTATCTGAGGCACAAAACCCCGAGTTTTATTTGCGAAAAATTTGCTCTGTAGGAAGGTGGCAGCACATGCAGTTGCATGCTTACGTTACCTATACTGTTGATAAAGCTAAAAAACCAGATTTGACATACAACTACTGTGGCATGTGTACTATAGGAATTGGAAATATACATATAATATATAATAGACAATAACACATAAAAAGGTATTTATATGGCTTATTCAGAGGGCAGAGTGGGTGGAAATCAGATTCTGCTGCACTGCATTCCCCTGGAATGGCACCATAACCATCTTAGAACAGATATTACAGATAAGATCAGCAATTTATAACAAAGTTCATACCAATCCACCATACACTTCCTCCTCCTCCACTTAATGAGTCATAGAAGTTATTCTGTATCAGGTGATAGCTATTAATTGCCAATCTCATACTGGAGAAAGCTGTGTCACTACACAGGTAAAGATATATTTAGTTACCACTAGATAATACCTACACTTCTGCCAGTGCAAACAGGCACATGACTTCTCAAAGCAGAAGTATGAGGATTTTTTACCAAAGAAAACAAGCATTTGAAGTTTAGAATTAAAGAAAGGCTTTCAGAGTGCAAAGAAAGCATTTTCTTTTAAACAACAGCTAATCTTAACCTCTGCAAGTTTCAGGTATTCACTCTTACACTCTGATTCAGTGTAGGATCTCCTCTACATTTCAGGAAGCAGATGAACCACCCATTTGCTAATTCAACCATACAGCTAGTAATTATAACATGTTTAAAGATTTCTGCAGCTAGCTGAAGCAAGAGCAGTTTTAGCAGGATTTTCCTGCTGTAATTATCTTGGCTTCATATCTGAGAAAAACACTATCTTATCTTAGCTCAGCATGCAGATGCTGCGAGTCAACTGCCCACTAGCTAATGCAACAGTGTTTCTTAATACTAAAGAAAATTTGAGTATGATGTAGGCTTAGAATGTATAATGTACTTTCAGCATCAGCCCAATGGCTAACAAGTGACATAGCATCTCCTGTCAAACCTTCCACCAGTGGATGCTCATCATGTTTCAGCTTACCATCTTCTCAAAGTGGCATTACATGTTATTTTTAAAAATTAAAAGCATAATGCATCTCAAATCTAATGCGTACATTGAATGAGATTCCCTAGTCAGCCCAGGTTTTTCAAAGAGCTCAGCATTCAACATGCACAAGCCTTTTACAAGGATGCTGGAGTGCTGTGCCCTGCACAGACCCATCATTGTACATGCCCAGATAAAACACTGACACACTGCAAACCAATTTCCATCACATAAGCAGTGTCCTAAATAAGGGCAGTCCACAAGTACAGTAAGAAAGACAACAGGAAACAGATCATGCCAGCTTCAAATGAGGTGAAGAATTCCAGGTAGAAGAGCCAAATCATTGCTAAAAGATCACACTGAAATTGAGCCAGAAATTCTACACAACCCCCAACACACATCACTTTTAAAGGAAGTTCTGGGTGCTGGCACTTGTGGCCACACATCATCCTTCAGGATCTGCTAGTAGTAAAAGATTTCACACTGAAAATCTAGACACCTGCAAGGCCTGAAACAGTCCTTTGCATACTGCTCTTGTGGGCACTGCTATTACATTAAAAATCTGAATTTTTTCACTGAAATGAAGTCAATCTGAATTGCAATGAGTGTGACTGTCTCTTGGGTTATGCCTAGCACATTTGCTTAATCATCCACTAAGTAGGAAAATAAGTTAGTCAACAAGACTTGAAATTCTCTACACTTATGCCTACCCTGGAACATAAAAACACAAGCTAATGCAAATGAGAAACTCACTGGAACTTCAGACATGCTCAGCTATGCTGAATGGCTGGCGGAGATATGATTTACACAGCATCTGTATACTATGTACAAGTCCATGGCTGAAAAGACAGTCTGAGGCACTCATCTAAGTTATAAAGCCTTAGGATTGTTCTCCCCATCTATACAAAATTGTTAACTTCCATCTCCAGTAAGTTAGATTAATCTGGAATCAGACTGTCTAAACCCTAGGGACTGCAAGAACACAAACACAGCAATGCAGGACAACAGGTTTCCAGCCCAAGCAAACTACTGGCCAGTGCTTGCAGAGCAGACTATTCTGGTAATTAGCAGCAGCCTGTTCACCTAAAAGTAGTATCCCCATCTAGAACAAGTACAGTTAAACCCAGGTCACTTAAAACTGAAGTTAGGGGAAAGTTCTCATTTTACAAGTTGATGTCAAATACTGCAGCATTACCTGAGGACTGGAGAGTTTCCATACAAAAAGCAGCTGAGGCATTTTTCAAACCACAGCTAAGACTCCTGCTAAACAGGTACGTGCATCTTCAACTAACACAGGCTTCAAGGCTTGGCCTGAATCACACCCTGCTGATAAATCAGAAGCAATATAAATAAGGTTGAAATAGGACAGGGAGGAATACTCCAGCTCAAATCTAGTCTTGGAGTCAGACTTTGGTATCTTATAATCACATTCAGTATTCTGTCATCATAACATATTTGACTATTCCACCTTTGCTGCTTCTGTGGGGGATTCCTCAGTCACCTTCAAGACAGCTAGAAACAGGCAGGTTATTTGGTTTGTGGATCATTGCCCCATGTCCCCCAAGCCCCCACTCAGACCATGTAGATGATTTTAGGCAGAGGCTGGTCACATCTGAAGATAACCTGATTAGCCAAATCCTGTCCTGTTACATCAGCTTACACAGAAGAATGGTAATTATCTGAACCCATGCACTAAATACTTCTTGCTCCAGACAGCTTTAGGCAAAAGGTAAACTCCACAGAACACTGGCAGACAGGGACTGCAGTTCCTTTTGTGGGAGGACAAAGTACCACCAGGGCAACAGCCACCCAGGTTCTGACAGCAGTGTCAAGTTCCTTGTGCTATGGCACATACTTTCTGGACATCTCTTCCCCTTCCAGGTTACTGCATCTCTAAGGTACCAGCCCATGCTAAGTCTAAGTACAGGAGAAAACCAACTCAAAAAGCCTTTGGTTTTAAGGGCGTTGCACCTTTTCTTAAGGATGATACAAGGTTAGTGCTCCTGTTGCCTCTTGTGACACCAGCTTTAGAGATTTGAAAAAAATGCAGCTATTAACCTTCCAGCAAAAGCTCAAGCATTCCAGTCTTGTATTCTGGGGGAAAATATGCACCATTAGTTCTTCAAATAATAATACCTTAAGGACAAGAACTCATCTAACTATAGCATGGTTATTTTATTCAGCTACCTTTCTCAAAGAAATTATTCCCAAAGAAATCTCCTGGACTACTTGCATATAGTTAATGCACATAGTGTTTGGACACTACCAAATGTCTTGATTAAAGAAGTTTATTCTGATTATTTAACATGATTTACACTGCTACTGAAGAGGCAGTAAAATGGCAAAGACTTGCAATTCACTTTTGTTGCATTTAATATTCTTCACCTTCATCTTCTCCATCCATCGAGTCTGTGCCCACTTCTTCATAATCTTTCTCAAGTGCAGCCAAATCTTCCCGAGCCTCTGAGAACTCCCCCTCCTCCATCCCTTCTCCAACATACCAGTGAACAAAGGCACGTTTGGCATACATCAGATCAAACTTGTGGTCTAGACGAGCCCATGCCTCGGCAATGGCTGTAGTGTTGCTCAGCATGCACACTGCCCGCTGGACTTTGGCTAGGTCACCACCAGGAACCACTGTTGGTGGCTGGTAATTGATGCCAACCTACATGAAAACCAGAAGAGACCATGAGTTTCTTTGTAGCATTTGACAGTGACTACAATCAAAGAAGTCAGACAGCAGTCAAACAAAATGTTTCACTCCCAAGAAAACAGCTCTATATAAGGACCTAAGTTTCCATGTCTCAAAACACAGATCAGGTACCTAAATGATTCTTAGTGAGAAAAATATACTTTGTAAGCCCATGATAGTGAATGAGAAGTCTGAAAAAATCATGTTGTAACTGAGACTTGCCTTAAAACCAGTTGGGCACCAGTCTACAAACTGGATTGTGCGCTTGGTTTTGATAGCAGCAATAGCAGCGTTGACATCCTTGGGGACAACATCCCCACGATACAGCATACAACAGGCCATGTACTTCCCATGGCGAGGGTCACACTTCACCATCTGATTGGATGGTTCAAAGCAAGCGTTGGTTATCTCAGACACAGAGAGCTGCTCGTGATAGGCTTTCTCTGCTGAAATAATTGGGGAATATGTTACCAACGGGAAGTGGATACGAGGGTAAGGCACCAAGTTAGTTTGAAACTCAGTAAGATCCACGTTTAAGGCACCATCGAATCTGAGGGAAGCAGTAATGGAAGAGACTATCTGACCAATGAGGCGATTGAGATTGGTGTAGGTCGGGCGTTCAATGTCCAGATTCCTACGGCAAATGTCATAGATGGCCTCATTGTCAACCATAAAGGCACAGTCGGAATGCTCCAGAGTGGTGTGGGTAGTCAGGATGGAGTTGTAAGGCTCAACAACAGCTGTTGAGACCTGTGGTGCAGGGTAGATGGCAAATTCCAATTTTGATTTTTTCCCATAGTCAACTGACAGGCGTTCCATCAGCAGAGAAGTAAAACCTGAGCCAGTGCCTCCCCCAAAACTGTGGAAAATCAGGAAACCCTGCAAGCCAGTGCATTGGTCAGACTGAAAGAGAAAATAGATGTGTTAAAGCAATTGTGTAGACATTAAGAAACCAAAACAAGATCAAGACAGACAACTCTGAATTCTGACATACCAACTGTTCAGACTTTAGGAAAGTAATATTGAATTTGATTCATCCACTGAAATCAAGGAGGTGCCCCATAAAAGCCACTGTATTCTTGACTATTTTAAGCCCCCTTATCATGCTGGAGGGTGACCTCCCCACTTCAGATTACTACTGCAAAACCTCCCCTACTCCCAATTCTCAGGCCAAGGTCATTAACATTGACCAAGAAAAGCAATACCATTGGGACAATGCCAGACCATCTCTCCCTTACACTGATTTAACATTCTCTACCTGCACAAAAATGGTGCAATCCCCTGTCCGAGAACTATTGCTATAATCCTGTAAGAGTTGCAAGCATGTAACTCAGTTCAGGGCAGTGAGCTGTCAAAGTGTATTTTGCCATTCCAGTTTAGTCTGATCAGATGAAGAAACTAGACTGCCTTATCCTCAGGAAGCACCACATGATGCTTAGCATGGTTCCCAGGTCTGACAGGGACTTCCAACAGCTTGTAAAAAGAAATTACAACCATGTTTTTCAGGTCAAAGTACTGCCTGCTGCAAACTTAGCTTTAGAGATGGTGGCACCCAAGTGTTGAGAATACCACCAGCTTTGGTCTGCAAAAGGTGTACCTCTCAGACTCATTTAGCATTTCATATTAAAGCACCAGAGATATAATCTGGATTTTTTGTGCAATGAGAATTTCTTACCTTCGCAATGCAGATTCAGTAAAGTACATGCTTAGCAGCCCTAAAAAGGGAACTCTAACCTTCTAAGCTGTTATCTTCATAAATTTGCCACATGATCAAAGTACTGGGGAGCCCAAGACATCCCAATTTACTGAGATTAATTATTTCTCTACTGTTAATACCATAAAATTAATTCAGCAATTATAACAGAAAAATGCAAACAAAAGTCTAAACCACAGAAGCAAACACTCCTATTTAAACTTCCTTGGAAGAGCCTCAGCCAGAGGCCAATCTCCGCCCAGCAGGAACTACACAAATCATAATTCTCAGTCCTAGCTTTCTGAAGTTGAACATGAAACTATAAAGTTTTGGGTGTCTTATCAGCATTTTAGGCCACTTGAAAGTCATATCTGACATGAGTAATCCAACCATTCTCAGCTGGCTAAGAATAAAAACAGATACAGACTTAAGTCCACAGATTCTCCTACCATGGAATAAATTAAAGCACAATTTACACATCTATGTATTTCTGATAACCAAATTTCCAAATCCTATACAACAGGATAAAGATGTTTAAGAGCCTTCAGTGAAAAGTCTTACCAGTTTCCTGATACGCTCTAGAACTAGATCAATTATCTCTTTCCCAACTGTGTAATGACCTCGAGCATAGTTATTAGCAGCATCTTCTTTACCAGATATCAGTTGTTCAGGATGAAAGAGTTGCTTGTATGTCCCATTCCTAACTTCATCTAGGGAGACAGGATAAATATTATTTGTTAGTTTTCTATGAAGACCAGGTTTTTCAAATTTCGGAGAGTGTCCAGAATAAGGTACCTAAACCCTTAGAGATAAAAAGCAGCTTGGTTTCTACCTATCAGTAGGTGACAATACTTAATACAGTCTAAGCATTGAATACTTAAGAAAAAGTGAAGTTACTGCTTAAACTGTCAGATTTTACACATACGTTTAAAATTTTGACGTGCCAGAGCAATTTAAAACTGGACTGTAGCAGCAGAACCACTCTTTCTTAAAGACAACTTAAGGCCCACTTTGCAGATCAGCATCTGAAATACTGCTTTTCCCCCTTATTTTCCAAGCCCTCCAGGATGTTGCCTTACTGCTTCTGCAGCCGTGGGCAGCCAGAGCCGACAGTGCTTGCTTGTCCCCTTCTTTCCCTTAATAGTACTTTATGCCAAGGGTAGAGAAAAATGTTCAAAAGGAACAGGAGATGCTCTTGTAGAGCTATTCAGTTATTCAAATACCGAGCTGTAAGCTCCAGCACAAATGGCTGTTAGGCAGAAACAATGCAAATGAACACACAACATCCCCCACCAGTTACAGATTTAAAGAATTAATTATGATCACCACTAGTTATCAGAAATATACACACTTACATCTAGCAGGCTAAAGCTCTGTCCTACCACAAAGGTACCAAGACACTCAGCATAGCTTTGTCTCTGGTTTAGCTCAAGCCATTCTTGAGTTGTATGCTAATGTAGTATTGCATCCTTTAATTAAAAGCTCTTTGCTTTCCACCTGATTTATTAACTACAGACGAAGTTGCCTGTTTGCATATATTCTTTTTAATCTGAAAAAGAGCGAGCAAGACAAAGATAAGTAGATTTCAAGATTTAAAAATACAGTCACTATTTGAACCGATTTAGAACAACCAGCTACCACTGCAGTTTGCAATCCAATACTCTAGAAAGTATTTCCAAGCTGCACCAAAATAAAAACAATTTGGAGAAGTCTACCATTCAAAATACATATATTTCAAAGGCCTTCTGCATTACCACTCCAAGTTATAATGGAAAAATATGAGTAAAAGGAAAAACATAGGACCTGAAAGTAGTTGGTGGGGGCAACATGAGTCAAGATGGTTCTGGGGAAGTAACAACTCTTGAAGAGTTAAAGGTCAGTCATTGGACCCTGAAAATGTGCTGGAATGAAGAATTTGGAGTTTAGGGGTCAGCTAAACCAAGTTTCCCCAGCTTCATGTTTTAAGTCTACCTGGGGTAGTTTGTTCAAGACACTTCAGTTGAATCCCAGACATGTTACTGCCCCTTTTCTTGGTGAAAAGTTTGATGGTATTTTACCACCGCATCCAGAGCTGGTGCACATGTACAGCAGTCCTGCTGCTTTCACTAAGAGCAGCACTGATCTGGAAGCTCCAGAAATCCCTGGTGTACATACATGGCAGCTACAGAGCTGCTGCATGCACAATAGATGCTTTTTTCCTAAACACAGTGCAGAAGGACATGCTGCATGAATGGGAAAATTCATGCTAGCCCCACCCAGGAAAATGAATCAATAATTTCCAAATAAGCAGGGCAGGAATAAAGAAATGTTTTCCCCAGAAAGGCATACAAGGTAATCGTTAACAAAACGCCCTAACTTTAGTATTACCAAGTATTTCATAAGAGAGCCTTTTGCCCATCTCCCTGTACTGCACTTGCATCATTAACAAGTGCTGGAACACTACCTTTTACCATTTGTCCCAAGACTCACAAGCTACACACCCCCAGAGGAAAGGTGAGAGCTTTGCCACCTGCTCTCCCTCACCTCATTTCTCAGTCTTTTCTGGTTGCTTAGAGCCACCACCTGGCCAGCAGCAGAGGAAGCAACAGGGCTCAAGAAAACAGAAAATCAGACTTGCAACAACTCCTGGGAATATTAGTGTATGGCCAAGGGTGCTTTGGGTGATTTTAAACTTATCACTCCAGCACTCCCACCCTTGACCTGCCTAACAGCCTTCTGCTCTCCTGCAAAAGTTCATTCTGTATTAGCCACAGAAAGTGCTTTGGGGCATTACAATGCAAATAAGTTAGAGACCCACGGTTTGAGTATATCAGAGCAGCCTAAGACTATTCTCTCATCTCCCCTTCCCAACACTAAGTATTGCAGAAAAATAAACAGCACCTGAGCAAGCACAGGCAACACAGACATACAAGAGCCCCAAATCACTACTTAAGGCAAGACAGCCACAGAACCAGCAGAATTACTTCAGGCACACACATCACAGTAAAAACAAGATTAATGACTCAGGAACAAGGGTCTTGTGAAACTGAGGAGGCTCACACTGAGCTGGCAGTGTAGCTAATGCCACAGAATGGGGGATTGGACAGTGGCTGATGCATGGGATCCCATCTGAACATTAAGAGCCAGTGTTGCCAGAGTTTGGGATTACAGCTTATTTTCAGGATGAGTGGATTGTCACTCAAAGATAAGGCCACAGGAAGTTAAAGTGGATGTTTGGAAGTCCCTTAATTTAGACTAGCAACTGAGACTCATTTCTGCAAGCCCTATTCAAGCTACAAAGAGTAGAAGATTGTTTTGGGAAAACACAGGAATCATTCCAATGTACAAAAAGAAATCTGCTTAATGATGAGTATCACATCTTTTTAAAAGGTTCCTATTGACTGCTGCACACATTATGCCATATTGTTTCAAGAGGCTGTAACTAGTTCCTTGCATAGCAAATCATGAAGCATATTTAGAAAACCCATTTAATTCCACAAGCTGGCAGAAGGTAATATTTAAATTCTTCAGAGCTCCAGAGTGCACATTTGCCAGTCTTGATGAATGTAAAGCCAAGTATTTTCCATCACTAGGAAGATGTAGGCAAGCTTTATGTAGCAAAAATTTAAAGCCCCAAAGCCTTTTGCAGGACTAGAGAAACAGATCCCTTAATAAAACGTCTAAGTTAAATCAAATCCTACAGCATTTTCTACAGTTCCTTGCACAGGTCACTATTTACCTATTACTGCTGGTTCAAGGTCCACAAACACAGCCCGAGGGACATGTTTTCCTGCACCAGTCTCACTGAAGAACGTGTTAAAGGAATCATCACCACCACCGATGGTTTTATCGCTTGGCATGGTACCGTTGGGCTGGATGCCATGCTCCAGGCAGTAGAGCTCCCAGCAGGCATTGCCGATCTGCACACCAGCTTGACCAACATGGACTGAGATGCACTCACGCTGTGTGGAGAAAAAAGATTGGTTCACTCAGCAGAAACTGCAGTTTCCTTGTTTAGAAAACATTCAGCACACACAGCTTGAACTCCCATACTGCAAAGCTATTAAAACATTGGCCTTATTGTCCGGGTGTTAGGGGCATTTAGCACAAAATACAACAGAACACAAAAGCCTCTTTCAGTCATCATCTACCTCCACCTAGAAAGACCCTTTTAGACATTGTCATTTTTATGGACTCATTCCTCCTTGTTATTCCTATCAGACAGGAAGAGTTTGAGCAACTCTTCCAAATCCTTCAGCCAACTCCTCTTCCTAACAAACAGTGAATATTTAGAAAAACTGATGATTACACATGTCACTGGCCTAAGAGTCCAGAAAAACTTCACCCCCAGAACTTCAGCCACCAGAGGGAGCAAAACCTTCTACATGATCTAGGGTCATATTGTTTAATATACATCAAATCAGGAAAAAAAAAAATCTTCTCCTGATCGCTTTAGGGTACTTTGCCATTCCATAAGAAAGTCTTTGCCTAATGAAACCCTTAATATCACTTCATAAATATGAAACATCAGGCCTCACATCACACTGCTGGAAAATACTAAACTCTTTAACACTTCACACAAAGCTACCTCATTTAAGCTATGCAGAAAATATTTCATGTCAGTAAAAGGATCCATCCATATCATTTTATAAAATCCCAAGTTGCTTTTGATGTCCATAGCATAAACCCAGCTTCCTTAATATGTCAGCATGGGGTTTTGAATATTAAAAGCCAAACCACAATGGAACCATCTCCAGACTCCAGGTCCATCTGTGACTTTTTATATTTAACTTCTGGTTTTGAGTGACAGTTAAACACATTCTAGAAGAGCCTGCATAGAAGACAGCTTCAAGTCACATTTAACTGTGTTCAGACCCTGTGATTAGATGACAGAATTTGTCCCCTGAAATTCCAGGGTAAAAGCAGGACCTGGAACTGCCTAGTCCACATCAATGGCCAATGCAGGAGAACAGAAGCACAGTCCTTTTCAATTTCCCTGGAAACCCCAATAAATTAAGATCTGTGTTTGCCAAAAAACCCATCACCTATTCTCAACCACAGCAGAGAACTGTTGTTTTTCAGCTCCCCATCTACCCAAGCTGTGTATTCAGATATACAGCTTCCAGAAGAGCAATCCACAGCCTCAGCAGCCAGCCTTACTCAAAGCTGCTGCTGCACAACTCTTCACGAAGGCCATTACTCCATCACTCCCCAGGCTGAAGCCCTGGGCTTGGCAAGGTACTGCAAGAGCAGAGGACAGCCAACCTGCACACTGCAAAAAGGGTAACAGGAAAAGCAGCTTCAGCACTGAGAGAACAGGACATGGCAATGAAAATTAGGCCACATCACCCTTTCAGGAAAGCAGGAGGACAGCCTGCAAGTCTACAGTGAAAGAATAGAAAGATGCCACCACTTGAGTCTGGATCCTCATCTGCAGTGAGGTCGTATCAGTGACCCTAGCTTTGCCACTGAAATTCCTAAGCAGCTGGAGAAGGTCATTGGAAGGAAATGTGTAGGGACTAGCATGCCCAAGCAAGGTGAACACGTGGAAGACACCAGACTATGAGCTTTCCAGCATCAAATGAACTAGTACCACTACTTCAAACTACATAAAGCAACAACAATCATGCATGTTCCAAAGAGAAAAAGTAAGTCTTTGAAAGTACAACCTGGTCAACACAGCCATATACCAGGTCCTACAGGTGTCACATTAAAAGCACGGCTTGTTTACTTTGACAAAGTACAAAGTTCAGCACTTGGGGCAGAGTAATTCCCCGCATCAGCACAAAGACAACATTAACTGAAAAGCAGCCCTGCTGAAAAGATCCTGGGGTTACCACAGAAACCATCCTGAATGTTCAACAGGGCATTTCCATCCTCAATAAGGCAAACAATATGCCTGGCTACAAAAGGAGACACATGGCCAGTGCACCAAGAAGCCTTCCCTCTGCTCTGCAGAGGTCACATGTTAGGAGGATGGGGAAGATTCAGGCTGGGTGTTAGGGAAACTTTCACCAGCAGAGCAGCACAGCCCTGGAACAGGTCAGAGAGGTAAGAGATCTTCATCCTTGGAGGTTTGCAAAACTTGGCAAGACAAAGTCACAAAAACCTGGCCTGGTGCTACTGTCAGCTCTGCTTTGAGAGCTCTTTCAACTGCTTTCTTGCAACTCTATCAAGTACTTCGAAGTAGTAGGTAGCTCTTTCATTAAAGAAATCTTTGTTAGACACCAAGAGACTGCCTATTTTGCTCTGCATAGCCTGTTCACAGCAGCAGAAGTCTTACAGTACTAAGAATACTAACTAAACACAACAAAATCTGAGCCTTGAAAGTATAATCTCAACATTATAAAAACAGGCAAGAGACAACTGTCACACTCATTACAATTCTAGGCCTTTACATATCACTGATGGAAGTTCCATAATTAATAAGGTTTAAATATGTACTACAGACAGTACTGTTAAGTGCTGGTTTGAAGCCACAACTCAGGACACAGAATCTTTAAGAAACACTAAATGCTCTCCCACACTTACATACCCTATTTTCAAGCACAGAACCAGTTCCAGTGAAAACTCCCAGAGAATTTTCCCAGACTGGTCTGAACCTCTACAAGCCTCCATTAGCCATCTCCTTTTGCTACATGATGTGCTCTAGCTTAAGAGCACAGGCTTGTCCTCTGTAACTGCCCTTTCAGTAGCTGTAGACAGCTACTAGGTAGCCCCCCACTGTACTCTGCTAGGTTGAAGAAACCCAGCTGCCTCTACAACCATACTGGTGGATCATGCTCTAGGTCCCTCGTACTCTCCAGCACAGTATTTAAGGTACAGCTTCATCTGTGCAAAGCTGATGGAAGGCCAGGTTTCATGAGAACGGCTATACCAGCTCAGACCAGATACAACAACATACCCTATGAGGAACATGGTTTCCCTAGGATGAGACTCAAGGAAACCTGCATCCTCTGCAGAGGGGAGGGACTGCATTCACACTCTTGATTTAAAACAATGTGACTATAAACAGACCCCATATAAGGGTTAGAACACGGTAAGGACATCAAGACATCCCTCCAATATTCTCCTAACCATTTTCACTTCAACAAATATTTTCTATGCATTCACAACCCTACAGAAGCAGTCTGCTACATTTAAATTCATGTAACCTTCTAACATCCATAGTCTCTTTTCAAAGGGAGATCAACAGGACAAATGCCCACATGGAGAAAGACCTCACGATTGTCCTAGAGGTTCTAACTGACAGCTTACACTTGTGCTGCACAGCTCAACTCTCTGCACTCTTTATGATGTCCCAGCCCTTTATTATGCCTTTCAGATATGCCTTCGAGGCTGACTCCCATCATACAAGGTCATTCCACCTCAGCTTTATTATCAAGCCAGTCTCACAAAGTCCTTCAGGAAACCTCCACCATTAACCCATATCCCTGACCCAAACCACCTCACACCCCATCTGGCACTTAACTCTGGCAGGGACAAGGACCAGAAGAGAAGCTGCACCTCCAGGAACACCCAGTGCGATGGCCGCCGCCACGCCAGGTCCCCCACGCCCCAAGGAGATCCCCCCACTTTTATATTCAACATGTACCTGTGAGAGACCCCAGCAGCTCACGCACACACCCCCCCACGCCCCCTCGCCATGGTGCGCGGGCTGGACAAGCCGCCGCGTCCCGCTCCGGAGGACCAAGGCACAGGGGGACGCGACCCGCCTGGACTGACTGAACCCAGGACGGAGAGGCCGCCCCAGGCCCTGACGGCAGCTCCTCGCTGCTACGGCGGGCCCGGGCCAGAGTCACCTCAGAGCCGGCTGAGGGTCCCGCCGCCACCGGGGAGGGCCGCCATGTTCT
>NW_020799137.1:1628716-1644334 GCF_003259725.1 Athene cunicularia
CACGGGCAGGGGCAGGCCTGAGGCGGGGGCTCCGCCCAGGGAGCGCAGAGCCGGGCGGGCGCTGCCCTGACAAGGAGCCCCCAGAGCCAGCTTCGCCGGGGGGTGCTCTCAGCCTCGCACCGCTTCAGTGAGAGGCCGCCCCGGTCTGGCTGTGCATGCTGAGTCCAGTTAAAGCAGCCGGCTGAACGGCCTGGTCCTGCAGCAGGCTGGGAGCGAGCGCTCGGCTCTGAGGGTGGAAGAGTGAGTGAGATGCGGGCAAAGCTGTATTTAATCTCTAAGGAGGGAGGAGACGGCGCCATGGCAGGGTCACCAGGCAGAGCAGTGCTTGTCCAACTGGAATAGAGTCACTCAATGGAAAGGACTGGAAGCCGAAGGACCAGATCTGGAGAGCCATGTAGATCCCACTGAAACCAGCACCTTTGATGTTTAAATGCCTCAATGTAAGCTGGGTGTTGAAATGGAAAGTGTAAAACCCCTGTGGTGTGTCCTAAGGGTTATACTAACAGAATTATTAATGAGATTGCCAGAGTGGCTTCCTGGCTGGAGAGTGGCTGCTGTAGTGTACGCATCTAAACTCCCGTACTGGAGCACCACCCTTTCAAGGGCAGCATTGGCATCAGTTTCAGGAAATTGCTTTCCCCTGCTGAGCTAAGCTTTTGCCGGCAGGATAGATATGTGAAACAATTTTAAACAATAACAAAGTAGATCATGTCTTCCTCTTCCTGTGTGTATCTGCAGTCCTGTGAGCAGCCTGAACAAAAGTGATACTTTTGAAGGGAATGTAATAGAGTCGTGTCAGGGTCTACAGTCAGCTGGAACGAGTGGTGGGAGGTGGTGAACCCCCCACACTCCTACTAATCTCAAGGGCACAGTAATTGAAGCTTGCTAAGGATGCTACTATTGCTGTTATCAATTTCATTGTGATTATTTCAACACAGGGTGTGGAAATGAAACCTGCGTGGGTGCACACTCACTGAAAGAAGAGAAAGGCAAAAGTCTTCTGGAAAGTAAGGATCAGATGATCAAGAGAGAAGGACAAGAGATGGAAGAAGGTGAAAATACTCACAAATAATACCGATATACTTGTTTTTCCAGAGACTGATGCCACATGTAATAAGTGGCTGAAACCAAGTAAGATATAAAAGATTACTAAGCTGTCTGTATTTAGAGAATTTGGCCATCTCCACAACAGAGGGAGGTTGACTAGGGCTTGAGGGATGGTTGGGAGTGATCACACATACAAGTACCTATATCAGGAAGCAAGCTTCAGCAGGATCTAGTTCCTCCTGCTCCTGTTCAATAAACACACTGTGAGTATGAAACAGACCTTTTTTTTTTGAACCATGAGCTGGGTGGCGAGGCCAGATGACATCAGGGGAGTACATACAGCTTTGCAATTAGGTTTTTTTTTTTTTAAATAAGTCGTCTCTGCTTTTATGTAATCTAATCCTTGACAAGCACAAACTATTTACTTAGTGCTATCAGGTTGGTATATATTTGAAGAATCCAATCAACATTAAACTTCTAGTAACACCCGCCCCTGTTTCAGTTAATCTCTTGTAATATCCTCCAGTCAGCTCTGAGACCTGAAAGAACTTGTTTTTCTGTTTTTTTCATCTCCTTTGTTTTATCCTAATTGCTTAGACTAACTTCGCTGAGATATGACCTTGGCTGCAAAGTGTCTTTAGCTTAGACAGTCTCCTTAGTGAAGCTGTTTGGTAAAGGAGATGAGGACAGTCCTAGCAGAACTGAAATCTGCAGTTCTAAATGTTCGTACTCAGATCACAACAATTACTAATGGAGATGGGAGAGCAAAATAGCGACAATATTTTAGTTCCTTTTGTTCTTATTGGAGGGAAAAAAATGCAGTTAAATGTTCTTTTTTTTTTTTTTTTTTCTCCTCTTATCATCTGTTGTGCTTTTCTCAGTTGGAAACAAAAATATCAGCACCACATGACTGATTGGGCTTTTGCAAACCCAGCTTTGGGAATCCTTTTCCTGCAGGATAAAAGAGAAAACAGATCAAATTAGATTTCATTCTTCCATATGTTGCAACTGTATTACAAATATTTCAGAGTTCTCTTTTTTTTCCCTTCTCCTTAAAGCCTCTCATTTTAGGCATCAGGTGAATCTGTGAGAATTTCATGCACTCATTCAAAAAGATCTATTTGGTTCTGCTCTTCAAAATCACTAAGGAAATCTTCAATCTATGAGCAAAGCTTAACCTAAGTTCTGAAACCTATGGAAAATAAGTGCCCACAATTATAATTTTTTAAAAAATTTCATTATTTTTAAACCAGTCTTAGGCGTTTGAAAGATTTTAGTCATGCTTTTAAAATGCTTTGACCTGAAATAACACTCACAATGCTCTAACCATCCTTTCAACTCTGCCAATGCGGTTTACAGTGGGTCAGACCCTGAATTTTCAATGGTACAGAATTGTACTGTAGCATTTTATTCTCCTTTAGAAATGTTACAGGACCATGAAACTAGAAAAGTCAGACACCTTGCAAAAGCAGAAAATTAAGATGGTATCATTCTGTGAGTGCAGTGAGCATTCTTTTCAAAATAAAATCAGAGATTCAGGCTGGGCTGTGGTGATATTGCATGCCCTGGTCCAGCTTGAACTGAGGTTTTCACATACCTAACTAATGTACTAATTACCTGGTCTGATTTGCCTTAACAGCTGTTGAGAAATGGATTTTTGACGTGCCCCTCAGCTCTGACAAGCTGTTATCCCCACTAAGGTGGACTTACCAGGACTGCTCCAGCTGCACAAAGTATTTGTCAGATTTTGGTGAGAAAATCAGGTTTTGATGGTACTTTGTCACATTTCATACAGCCACTTGGGCAGCTGAAATCTGTTCTGTCATGCTGCATCAGCTGCAATAAAGCTTCATTCACTGGGCTTCAGCGTGCTTCTCACATGGTGTAAAAGGGGGCATCAAGAAAGCAGGACTGCGCCGTTGGCACTTCAAGCTGAGTTTGCCCCAATGTGTTTCCATAGTTGATGCGCTGACAAGGAGTAACCCAGTCTTCCAGAAGCTTGTGTTGTTGCATACCTGGAAAAACATTTCTTGGGGACTGAAATGTGTGTGATTTAGTCTGACTGAACAATAACATCAAGTCCAAGGGGCCATCATGTACCCAGGATTTCTTGTACTTTTACCTGATGGAGATTATTTCTTCATGCAGCATGAGAATTTTTTACATTTGTCCAGGATTTCTCTGTGTCTGGTAATACTATAAAGATCCACAGAGCACAGACTTTGGCTGCATACCATCTATTCAGTGAATATGATACTTTCAGAAAATACTGGACTTGCTGTGTATTTGTGATAAAGTCTGTAGCTTCACAGTGGGTCTGTGGGGATTCTTGAGGGTTTTGGATGAAAATTCTTTGAATGTACAACTATGCAGCTCTTGCTTTCTGTTCTTTCTCACATGTGTTGGACAAATAATGGGTGCACATTCACTTATATCCGTGAATTCCTAAAAATGTGATAACCTTAACCCTATGTCTGTCTGCTCACTACCTGCCTGTGCCAGGTTTGAGATGACCTGGGATTTCTACACATATTTTCCAGCACTCAGATTGACAACAGCAACATGCTGCGTGTATTTCAGTGAGGTGTTCACTCCTCCTCATTCCCAGGTCACAGAAAACTCATCTGGGTGTGAGGATTGATGAGTGCATGTGCACAGATAGAGTAAAATGCTCAGATTTCATCACTAAGGGGACAGTGCTTTACCAGGACTTTGTTTTTTCAGGTTTATCTCCCGTCCAAGTGCAAATCCATTTTATTTCAAATATCCATCCTCAGTCCTGTGTGCTTCATCCTAGATTTATTCTGGCTCCTTTATGAAGGCCAGAAAACCAAATCCAGATGCCTGTTTGGTAAATTCCTACATAACAACAGAGCAGACAAGGGTGAGACTATATGGGGGCTCTGCATGTCCCTGGGCAGTGCAGTTTTTCCTGCTCTAGTTAAGTCTTACCCTGTGGCCACCAGCTTTATGCCCTGAGATGTTTCAGCCCATTTTGGGCCAGGGTCAGGAGGGTACCTAATCACCTTGGTCCTTGGTCTTCAGGGATGGGTTTTATTCTGTGGCTCAGAATGACTCTTGCAGGCTCTAATATAATTGATTTTATTAATTTAAAGTCTATATGCAACATCTGGAGCTGACCCTGGATGTTGGCTGGGATCTGGTGAAGGGAGGTGGAGTGCTCAGAGCAGCTTACAACAGGAAGTAGCATGTTGCAACAGCCAGTTCCTTAACATGGATTTCACCTTCTGATACAATGAATTGCATAACCCAAGTGAGTGGGGACAGATTCAGTCATTCCTCTCACCTCTCTCCCATTGCAGCAGGATACAGCTGTGGCTTGCTGCAGCCTTTATGGCCACCTGCTCATGACTCCCTGTGTCATTTGCCATCTAAAATCTTATTTCTTAGCTCCCAGACACTAGCATTACCCCATGTACTTTCATTCTTTGCTCCCTTTCTTTCCTCATGGCTTTTCACAAAATGAGCACCCAGATTTTCTCTTGGACAGGTCAGGTTAATTGCAGCAGGAAAACACATGGTTGGGGTTGGGGACAGGGCTGAGTTTCAGAGCAGGGGAAGGTGTAATGTAGTTAATCATTCACAAACATGGCCCCTTCCTTTCCTGGAGCAGGATCCGGCAGAAGGTTCTTGATTCCCAAGCAGGGATCGATCGATGTGCGCACAAGGGGGTTGTTCCAAGCGAGGGCCCTCGCTGATCCCGGGTGCATCTGTCACAGGCTGACACAGGAGCAATTAGTGCTGGGCTGAATGTTTGTGCTGTTGAGTTGCTCTGGCGTGTCTCTGCATTGCTAATACCTCCTGTCTGTTTCAGTGGTGTGACAGAAAACAAGAGGTTCATTTTAGATAGATATGTTTTAATCGGGGGGTGACTATCCACATGAGGAAGTTGCTAAGGACATAAATGTAAGAAGAGTCCCACTGGATCAGACATATGCCCGCTGAGCTCAGTGTTATTTTCTAGTGGTGGCTCATAGCAAATGCCTTGGGAAGTATGTAGAAGAGGGGTAGAGTAACAGCATCACCACCCCAAGATATTCTCCCCACCTTCAGAGATTCCTGTCTCAGAGAATTCCTGAACCACTAGCCTGTATTTTCTCATCCCAAACTATTATCTGGCTACAGGTTTTTGCTTGTCTGTTTTATCCACCCCCACTCCCCACAAGTAGCTGAATGCCTTGCCAGGGTCTGTGAAAGTAACAGAGTCTCCTCCTGGATTTGGGGTCCTGTTACAGGACCTGTTACAGGAGCAGGTATTTCTTAGTGTTGGCAAAGACTTCCTTCCCAATTGTCTTGACAGGATTCTTCATGTATTTTGGTTTTGTTTTAATCTTCCTTTGCAATGCTGGGTGCAGTTCACTTGGGATCATCTGATCTGGTCTAATCCTCCCCCTCTAGAAGACAGGCCTGACCCCTTGCCTGGGGGCAGCTTGCTGTGGCCTTTTATGGGGCCTCCTATTGCACAGCCCCAACCTTTGCCTGTTGCGAAATACACCCTCAGCTCTGCAGAGGCTGGAGAGGGACAAGGTTCCTGACATCAAGTAAAGTAGCACCTTCAGTAGCCTTCTGGAGAGGTGGAAGGGGAAGAGAAACAGGGATTTTGTTCTTTTTTTCACTGTAGACTGGGAAGGGAATGGCAGGTAAGGAAAACTGTTGTAGAAAGCCTAGCTAGCATGAATGATGAAAACCAGTACCTTCCTGTACTGCGTGCTGAGATATTTAGTTGGTTTAGCACTGGCTGTGGTTGTGTACTGCCTAAACTAGCTCATCTGGCCATTCAGGTCTGGATGTCGCCCATGGACCGCATTGTCAGTAGTCCACAGCTGCATGAGCAGACAACACAGTGTCCTTTTCTGCTGGAATGTATCGATGTGAACTAAATGAATCATGGGAATCGATAGAAGACAACCAGAATGGAATGCTCTTTATGTTAGATGAGTTTAAAATCAGAAACCATTGCAGCGCTCTCTGTAGACCTCTTCCTGCAGGGTCACCCTGCAGCAGGAGGTATGTACACAGCAGATTTCCATTTCCTCAGCAAGTTCAATATCAACAAGCCCTGCCCTGAAAGGGAGGCAAACCCTGCTCCGTGGGGGTAGGGACCCGCAAAGGAACTGCCTGGGCAAGTGGAGGTGCACCCGGCTGCCTGGCATGCATGGCTCTGAGTGGGACGCTGCAAACCTGGTGATGGATCAGGTCCTATCTCTGGGCTTTGATTGCCGTGTAAGATGTTTATCCCATCGCACGTATCTGTGCATTTCATCTCAAGAGCTGCATGCAGCAGAGGAACAATTTGGGGAGAATGTACAACAGGTGGAAATGCTTAATCCACTGATCTCAGAGCAAACCTCCATGCGAGGACATGGATTTTCCATGAGAGTTTTGGGAATGTTTGCTGGGTGCCAAGAAATACCTTTCATTTAGAGCTGAAAACTATCCAACTAGACAGGGCTGAATTAATTTCTGACCCCTGTTCCAGATGGGCTGGAAATACTTAAATATGTGAATAGTGAGTACAGAAGACATAGGTAGAGTAGTTCGTACAAGGCAACTCCTCTCCCGAACACCAAACGTGCAATAGGCATATCTCTAATTATATGATTATACCCAGTTTATACCTGGTCCTCCCCCTGCAGGGAGTGTCAAAATAGTGGAAGGATGTGCTTGAGTTGCCAGATTGGAACCCCAGAGGGCTGGGCTCTGCTTTTGTTTTGTGAGATTTCCTACGTGATAGTCAGCAGAACTACAGCAGAATGTATGTACACAAGAGATTAACATTTCACGAGCAAGTTTATTATCAGCATTCTCTACCTTGATCATTTGACTTTGTAACTTTAATGTGCTATTAACATGGCTTCTTCTAGGTAATCCTTAAATAAGATCCGGGGTTTAATGAACTTAAATACATTCCCTGTTTTAAAATCTTACGTTATTTGTTCTTCCATCTGTTATAATCCTGATCCTGCAAGCACGGACTTGACTACCTGCCCTATTTTTTGTTCTCTGCAAGTCCACATTGCAGGAGCTGCTTCCATTCCCTGCTTGTTTTAAATGCTACTTCAGCCCTGACTGTCACATAGTTTCTCTTCCCTGACTGCTTCCCTGCTGGTCTGTGGTGACAAACCTCCATCTGACATTTGTTGAAGCTGAAACAGCTTCTCCATCAAGTCCACTTATTTTTTCTTTACTTTACAATTAAAAGGCCTTCTAAATTCTTCACCTATTCACTGTGCCATCACTGTAATGTGACTGCTGGTGGGTACCCCTCTGTCTCAGATTATGTCAGACTTTGGTAACTGTATTGCCTGTATTGGTTAAACTTCTTGGTCCAGGTTCTGTTTGTTACGTGGGAGTAAACTGATCCTAGCCTACAAATTTTATTGTGTTCTCCACCACTAACTTTTGGTTTAGGTACTGAAAATATACCTTGTCCTGTGCTGATACAATAATTGGCCTCCTTTTGTGTGGGTAACTAAAATCACCCATTAGACTGGATGTCTCTTGCTGGGAAGTTAACCTTCTTCCTCTGGTTAGGCAGCAGCACCATCTGCCAATGTTTGGACATTCCTACTTACATTGATCTTTGCTGCATGGTCCTTTTGACCAAGAAACCAGCTAGCCAATGGTGCAGTTAGTGAATGTGGCAAACAGTTCACATTCTGTACTCGTTTTGGCTGGGATATGGATACAGTTCTTCTAAGTAGCTTGTATGGGTCTGTGTTTTGGATTTGTGTTGGAAACAGTGTGGATAACACAGGGATGTTTTAGCTATTGCTGAGCAGTGCTTACACAGTGTCGAAGCCTTTTCTGCTCATCCCACCTCACCAGTGACAGGGCTGGGGGTGCATGGGAGGGGACACAGCCAGGACAACTGACCCCAGCTGGCCAAAGGGATAGTCCATGCCAGATGATGTCATGTTCCCCCAAAAAACTGGGGGGTGGAAGGTGCCAGGATCTGCTGTTGCTCGGGGACTGGCTGAGCACTGGTTGGTGGTGACCAATTGCTTTCTTTTGCATCACTTGTTTTTCTCCAGTTGTATTTTCCTCTTTGTTGTGGGCTTTTTTTTTTCTTACTTTTTAAAAAACCCTTATTTATAATTATTAAATTGTCTTTATCTCAAGCCACAGGTTTTTCTCACTTTTACCCTTCTGATTCTCCCCTCATCCCACTGCAGGGGAGTGAGTGGCCATGTGGTGCTTAGTTGCCAGCCGGAGTTAAAACACAACATATCCATAGTCCAGAGATGCCCCTGGCAGGGCTGTATCCATCCGTGATGGGCAGGCAGCATGGTTTGGGTGAAGTGTCACAGATCTGAGTCAGTCCTTGCCACCTTAAGTGCATACAGGGTGGTTTTAAAGAGAATACAATTCCCTGTTGACCAGTGAAGCAAGTAGGGGCATACTCCTCTGCAGACTGTCTCAGATCCCCCATGAACTCGTGGTGACACTGACCGATTGCAGAGGAGCATCAGAACAGAGCTGAGCGTTCACTTGCCCACAGCTTTGACGAGCATTCAGCACTGTGAGTTCTGACTCAGCCTAAGAGCTGCAGGGGGTGCAGTGACCTGCTGAGGGGGGCATGTACAAGGCAGAATGGCTTTGCAGGTGCACTGCAGGACTCCCACTGCAACCAGTGCACCCAGTTCAGCACTGCACTAGCCTTATGGTGCAGCTGCATATGGCAACGTCTCTTCACTGACATCTCTGCCAACATCAGTTAAACATGTTGGGCTGGATCAGCACTACAAATCTGGTCTGGAAGTCTGGGAATGCCAAGAAGTAGAGCTGGAGGGTCTCAGTAAACAGAACCTGCATTTCATGCTGTGCTGCTCTGAGTATGTGCAGCAGCAGGCACTGTGGCATTGCCTTTCCCAAAATCAGGAGCTGTGTCTCGGGTACAGGCCAGCTGCACAGACATTACCTTTCGGTGCTGTCTGGTTTCCCACAGAAATCCCCAAATCTGAGCAGGAGCCTGAAGACAAGGGATGGAACCAGATGCCCCTGAGTGGTGCTGGCAGCATGGGGGCCTTGTGGAGCATTGGCACCAGAGCGAAACAGGGGGACCCGTGGCTGCAGCAGGGATCGAGCTGCCAAAGTCACTGAGCCTTCAAACTGCTGCCAACACCTGCAGCTACAGCTCTCAGTCCTGGTTGTTCCTTGTCAAAGGAGGTTCCTCCCACTGGAGTCTGAAGCTGCTCCTTCCTCCAAGCATCTTTCCTCCTCAGGACTTGGATCCTGTGTTTGCAGAGTCCCAGCACTTCTGGCCTCCTGCTCTTTTTGGTGCTAGCCCCTTGGACCTGCCACAGTTTGACAGAGAACTGAGTCCTGCCTGTTTTAGAGGAGTCACAGCCTGCTCCCTCCCCAGCAAAGCACGAGGCAGCAAGTTTTTGCAGCCACATCCTCCTGCTCCATTGCCAGAGATTCCAAATTAAGCCGGGATTCTGCAACGAGCTGCGGTCTGGCTGTTTGCCATGGAAAGAGCACGCTGTTAACAGTGTTCCAGGCAGCGTGCAGAGCCAGCTGCTGGAGGAGGGGAAGGATACCTGTTCTGACACAGCTTTGCTTATTTTCCCTTGCTCTCGGGGCATCTCTTCCAGCTGGGTTTGAACAATGGCAGAGGGTGATTCCTGGCAGCACTCAGACAAGAGCACTCTGCCTCTGCACGCACAGCCATTAAGGCTGGCAACTGTCTCCCTTCCTTCGGGGGAATTCGGAGACTCCTGGAAGATGGAGCACATGAAAGGGGGAGCAGAAGCACAGCTGAGCATACACACACTCCCTGCTGCTTCCCTAGCGAGGAGCAGCATGGAGAAAAACATCCATGCAGGGAACTCTCCAGCGCAGCTTCTCACCCCAGGGACATGTGGCTCCAATCGACGCCACAAATTGCCCTGAAAGACTTTTCAAGGACAGACTTTGCCTGCAGTTCTGTCCTGTCCTGCCAGACTGAAGGCAGGCTGCTGGAAAAAACACAGCTCTGGCTCTTTTGCTTTGGCCTCCTCTGGCGGCTGAACGGCAGCTGCTTTGGTCAGAACATGCCCCACTTTCAGGCCCAACTGTATTTATGAGATTACAGCCTGCCTGGGGCTGTTCCCCCCCACCCCACCCTACACATCTGCTGTGCCAAGAAGGGAAGGGTAACCGCGTCCTTCTCCATGCAGAAGCTGGCTCCGAACAGTTCATCTTTTAGCTGAAGAAAAAAAACAAAGCCCCTACATGTGATGACCAAGAGATAATATCCTCTGCCACAAGCTGTTTCCACACATGGAACTGTCTCAGATTGTCTATTAAAAGACTTTCTCTTAAAAAGATGAATAGCAGCAACCCCTAGGTTGGACTGTGCCACTCTAGATTAAATTTTATGAAAGATGCAAGAAACAATTTTTCCAGAGCCTCCCTCTCAGGAGATGGAAGCGTTATCTCAGTGACCCAGGAACCTGCTCACTCTTCCTCAGTGATTGCATTTAGGGAGCAAAGCACTTGATTTTTACTCTGTGCACGGCCAGATATTTTCAGACACCAGTGCGCTTCCTCTGAGACGCACTCCTGCGAACAGAGCCTCGGCTTCTCTCGCTCATCTGGGGGATGCAGCCCCACAAGTTCAGTAACTCTCATCTGGAGTGCAAGGCTCCCAGCTCCCTCTGCTCTACCCTCACCAACACAAAAAGGTCCAGCTGCACTTACAAGAGAGCTGCACTTTAAGAACCTGTCTGACTCACAACTCAGCACAGCAGTATTTATGCTGAAACGTCTAACAGAAATTATTGGTTAAAAGGAGCGTAAAGCTGGCTTTTATCAAAGCCCTCATTTTCTCTTTGCACTTTTATGGCAAGTTCCACTCATCTGCTGTGGTTTCCTTCTGTGTCCCCCAGCAGCTGCAAAATACTCGGTGGTTTAGTGTTTGATTCTAGGGTTTGGCCTTTATTAACCTGGCTTTGTAACCTGGCTTTGCAGGAGGCAGGAAAGAGTTTCCCTGCACCATTTGTTGAAGGACCCCGAAGCTATTTCCTCTCTATTGTTTCCTTTCCTCCTACTTTTCTTGTTCCCGACATGGAGTGTAATGTCAGGCATGTAAAATGACCTTCAGAGAATAATCATAATGGATTTCTGATATCCCTCTTCTCCCAAACGCCCACACATTGTAGAAGGTGCCTGTGCTGGTACGGCAGTATCTGTTCACACAGTGTCACAGTTCTGCTCTGTGGCCCTGGTGGTTTAGAGAAATAACCAAGGCAAGGTATGTAGATGTAACACCAAAAATACCTCTCTTAGCAAAACTGGCCTTTTTATCAATCCTTTCACTGTTTTTCTCAATCTTTTCTGGACTGTGCTGAGCTCCTCATCTCCATACACGATGGCAGTGGGTTCCGCAGACAGCCTGAGCTGCAGGTATTGCAGAGATTGTACCTTAAGCCCTCCTGGCTTGCCTACATGAGGACTAGCTGAACTGCGGGGCTCTAGAACGCAGCAGGAAGGCAAACAGCAAAGTCCTCCTCTAAGCTATTACTTCAAAGTCCACATTGTCATAACTGCTCTGCCAAATAGTTCTGTGAAGGGATGAGCAATCACAGAGCGAGCTTGGGTGTTGTCAAGCCCAGAAACAAAGACCACTTTGCTGACTTGCAGAGATGCGGAAAGAGGGGCCCTTAAATTCCAGTCCCTGCTCCAAGCACTGCTTACCTATTTCAGTGAAACACAATTTAGGGAAGGAAAAGTGTGTATGTGACCTCTTCACAAGGGATAACTTGTGACACAGGACAGTTCAGCTGATCTTACAGCCTCCTGCTGCTGAAAATAGGAAGCCCTTCATCCTGCCATTGTCTCCCGATTATCTCACACAGGCTGCAGAGCTCAAACTCCCATGTTTCAACCTAGCAGTCCAAGAAAAGAAGCTTTACACTAAGGTAGCAAATTGAACAGTCTCAGCAAAGGGTTCAGCAGCTGTCTTGCAGGAAAAGTTTGGGTGGGAAAGTGAGCACAGAGGTGAAGTTATACAAGGTGTCAATGTCAGCCTAAGCCCACATCATGGTTTTGGGGCTGTGAACCAATCTCAATACCCGAGTCAGCGTGAAGTATGATTTTAACCATCCTAAATACATTTCTACTTGTGATACATAAACACCTAACCAGTACAAACAGGCATGCCTTAAATCCAGATTGGGAAGCAATCAGACAAAACTGTTTAGTTCCTACCCAAAAGCAGCACTGAGGCTAGGCCTCACGTGCTGGAAGTTTTGTGTCCTGCCATGCACAATCTCACCTACCTTGCTGGTGGGATTGGCTGGTGCGAGGGGAGCAGGTTCATTACTGTTCCCTCTCTTGGCAGTGCTACAGCTTAACACAGAATGGGTCTTATGAGTAGTCTATGCAGCTATTTATGCAGAAGAATTCATTTTCATATTAATTTTAAAGCATCCTGCATGTGGAAATAAGGGCTTCTGCTCTGTCTTGCTGTGGATGATACAGAAAGACAGCCTGCAAGATTAGCATTAACAGGTTTTATGTAAGCACTTCCCATACCTGAAGGTTGGCTCTTGTCTATCCTTTCCCTGTAAGTTCCTGTGGGCAACTGGAACATAGTTTTTCAACACTATAAGTAGTGAAAATATTATGTTTATTCGTGAGACTATTACAATTTTTATTAACTTTCATTAACACAAAAACGGTTCAGCACTTCCTTAGATGCTCCCCAATCTGATGCTGCTGTTTGTTGCATAAACACAGCAGACCTTCCCCCTAAGGTGGGGTTTGCTGACTGCAGACATTCCTCCTCTAAAGCTCGGTTAACACCACAGTGGTGAAACTCCCTGGGCTCAAATTCCACAAAGTGATGCCTCCTTTTCCCTCTTCACATTTCTTGACACCCCCCCCCCAATTCTCACCTCACCTCTCAGGATATGAATTAGCCCAGGTGATGGGCTCCTAAGCATCAGCAAACTGCAGAGCTCTACTGTGTGGGTGGCTGTCCCTTCACTGGCATCAGGTCCCTGCCTTGGACTTCAAGGGTGTTTCTCATGGCTTCTCCAAGCTGCAGCAAGCCAAGATCCTACCTGAGGTTGTAAGATCCCACGATCTCATGGTACAAAAGTTTCCTCTTGTTAATTCCCAACAGACTGTACATTTCTCCTTAGTATTTCCACAACCTGTGCGATTCTACTTTATATTTAAGAGCCAGCAGAAACCAAACCTGGATCCCATGGAGGATGTATCCCTTCAGCACACCTCTCCTCCCAGAGCAGCTTTCATTACTCACCATCACTGCAGTGCATGGAAGTGGATTCAAATCACTGCTGTACTGATGTGAAGGCAGCCTTTGACCCGACGTCTCCCCATCTCTCCAGGAAGCGTTCCAGTGACTGGGAAAAGCTGCCACCACCACCTCAGCTCCATCCCAGTGCCACCCACTGGCGACTCCACAATATCAGGAATCCACATGTACCATATTTTTGAGAAGTGTCATTTACTCAGTGTAATCAAGCTGCTATTCACAAGCCTGCTCTGCAGAGTGGTGTCTCCAGAATGAAACTACTGTGCAGTACATTTATATTTTAGTAACACAGACTATAATCTAGGTATTACAGATTAAAACACACTCCCTAATAGACAACAATCTAAGTGAAAGTGTGAAATTAAAGTGGTGTGATCCCACAAGCTTCTTGTGCCTGTGTGGAACCCAAATGAAGCTCTCCTTGCCCTTCTGGGTATACTTCCTTGATAGACCTGTTCAGTTACTGGGCTTAGAGCTAAAAGACAAGAAGGGGAGGAGGAAAGAAGCAGTTTTCATGTGAAATGTCCATCTGACACATTTAGCAAGGACACAGCACAAGACTCACCTCCTACCCAAGTGAGAGCCTTAATCACCAGACTATGGAATTGTGCCTCTCTCCCTCCAGTTGGTAAATCCTGACTGCCCACAGCAGAGGTTTCTGACAGAGCAGCCCCAGAACAGCCAACATCTTGGTTGTTCTACATTAAGGCAGAGTCTCCAAATCTTAAAAGTGCAGGTGCTCAAGCACTGGAAGAAGGACTTGTTTCTCTCTCACTCACTGTCAGGATGCCTTTCTGGAAAAACGACCACATTTCCCAGAAAGTGCATTGGAAGTGCCTGCCTTACAGACTCCTGCCAGCAAGAGTTTAGTAGAAGAGTGAGGAAAAGGTCTGTCCCACAGCCTTGTGGCAGCAACACTGCTAATCTTTAAGTACAACCAATCCTGATTTTGGTGGCAAACACAACTTCACCATCTCAGCGCAATGACAGCTGTGCCTTTATAGCTGCGTTGGTACCAAAAGTGTTTATTAGCACAGTATCCTGATACACCTCCTGCAGAAAGGCATAGCCTCTGTGACCCAGGATGTGACTGTAAAGCTGCTGTATTATTCATACAGGGGTTTGCAAATGGAGAATGCAAACTGGACCAAAAGATACAGTGAGAACCATGGCTGCTGCAGCCTCCTTCAATTTTCCATCAGTCAGCTTTGTGCCCATCTTTTCAAAGGCAGAGAACAAAACTGGACACAATATCCCAGCATTGCTCCTACCAGCTGCTTTACAGAAGAGAAATTCCTTCCCAACTTCTCTGTTTAATTCACACACGGCTGTTTTGACATTCTTCAGCACTGAGACACACAGTCACTGGACACTGCTTGTCCAATGAGTCAAATCCTTTTCGAGTTGGAATCTCTTCATTCTTGTTGCCTGGCAATGCTATGATCTTGCACATTTTCTTTATTTGCCACTCTACCAGTCTGTCTGCAAACTCTACTGGTATCTTACTTTATTTCCAAGTACTCAGTTAATAAAACTGCATACAGTGTTAGTTAAAATGCCTTACACACACTTTAGGTGCCATATACTCTTACACAGTACAGCTGTCAGGTAGGATGAGGTTTTAGAGAACCTAAATGTTAGGGTTTGGGGCAGGGAACAGTTCTTCTGAAAATCAACAGAAGATACAGCTTAAACCCTGTAACTGCTTTGGCTGTAGTTCAGAAAATTTAAGCTGCCACGATGATTCGATGCAAGTCCTGTCCTCCCCTTGCCCTTGTGCCAGCACCCACATTTACACGGCTGTGTCCCAAACTGATCAGCCTGAAAGACACCTTAGCACATTGGAAAAACAGCAGCCACACAAGGAAGAAGTGAGAGAGAGCAGCCAGGCAGTGGTGGATCAAGCTGTTTGGCAAAACCGTGATGGTGAGCTGTGCCTGCAGGTCACCGGGACCCTCCCACCACTGACATCCTTCCCATGTGGGCTCAGGTGAGGAGCTGGCCGGGCCGGTGCTCTGCTTCTTGGGCTGCGGATCCGGGCTGTGGGGTGACCAGCCGGGCGGTAGGTCAGGCAGGCCGTGGGCAGGCAGGCTGGGGTCAGTCAGGCGCGGGGCAGCCGGGCCTGGGGCTGCCAACCGGCGAGGCTGTGGGTGGCCAAGCCGCGGTCCGTCTGCCGGGCCTCGGCACAGTCTGTCGCCGTCCCCGGCCCAGGCGGCAGCGCCGGTGTCACTCGTGGGCCACGCGCTCCAGCGCCACGTAGAAGCTGTCCTCTTTAGGGGGTA
>NW_020799137.1:1644384-1671096 GCF_003259725.1 Athene cunicularia
CGGTGCCCGGGGGGTCGGGCCGCGGCCCAGCGAGCTCCGCCGGCCGGGAAACCGCGAGGCCTGAGTAGTCCCTGGGTACCCAGGGGCGAGCAGTTGGCAGCGACAGTCTGTCTGTCCGCCGGCCCCTCAGGGACAGTCAGTGCCCGGGCACGGGGCTCTGGCGCTGCTCGGCTTCTGTTACAGCAGCCGGAGAAAGCGGAGGGAGCTCAGCTGATGCTGGACAAAGGGAAATACCAAGCTGCTGCACATGTTGTGGATGTAGTGATTGCATCGCTATTTCTGAGAGCCTGAGCCGTGCTCTTCCCTGCAGCACACAGCAGCTCGCTTAACTGCTTGGTCCTGAGGGAAGCCCCTGAAAAATGGGGAAGGAGAGGGAAGAGTGCACTGAAAGGGGCAGGGTGCTGTCATCTGGAGCTAAATGGCTTCCAGGAGAGGAAAGCAGAGTTCAGCCAGACCCTGGGAAAAGCAAGAGGCTGTGCTACTGCTTAGAGGCAGCAGTGCCGGAGATGAGGTCCTGGGGCTCAGGTGGATCAGGCTTGCTCTTCACTGAGCACCTTTGAGGTGCTGTGGCTTTGTGCTGATCTCGGGACCTGCTGCTAGCAGCCTGTGCTTAGCGCTGTTGGAAAGATTGAAGCAGGCATGTTGATTGTAGCCACTGCTTCTTTAGGGGGTAATAAAACAGGTTCCAGGAGAGCCCCGATTCTTGCTTTTCCCACACCTTTTACTGTAACTACACGCCATTCTCCTGCTACCTTGCTGTTTCCCAACTGCTGCTCCCAAAAACTCTCAGAATCCAGAAATGGAGACTGAAGTATTAAAGATACAGGAATTCATCAGCAATCCAGCTGCTCACCTCAGGCTCCAGCCTGGGCAATCACAGTCTTGAATGCCACATCGTTGGCCTCAGCTCTGCTCCCTGCCATGAGCTGCAAGTTGAGTGGAGCAGGTTGGTGTTTGTGAGGCAGGAGTAGCGTATGGGGCATCGGAGCTCCTGAGCCTTCTCTGGGTGTGTGCTGGGGAGCCAGAGCGGGGCTGGTGGAGCCAAAAGGGGAGCAGATGCAATAAGGGTGGTGTGAAGCACAGCAACACCCACCACAAGCAGCTCTGGGGCACCCGCTGCTCAAAAGCCAGTCAGACAAACCAGCTGCAGAAAGGTGGTGATTTGCCCCAAAGAGGCAACAAATCTGGCTGGTGGCTGAGCAGGAGCCGGGGTGTCCCCGTGCACTGAGGAGCTGTGCTGGGTGGGGACTTTGCCCCCGCTGCGGTTCGGTGACACCCTCGGTGAGCTGAAGGGGCTGAGACTTGGTCCTGTCTTCGCTGCGGCACAGTGAGTTCCCCTGAAAGCTGGTGATAGAAGGGCCTTGGCTGAGCTGTGCTGGAATGCTGCGGGGAGCAAAGAGGACATTTTTTATACAACCTCGGACCTGCTGTCTCCAAATCCCGCCCTGAGCAGCTTTGTTCAGCTTTGCTGCTGTGAAGCGCTGGACAGAGGCAGCACGTTCATCTGTAGAGGGGGTTTTGTGCTGTCGAGTTTCCCCTGACGGGGAAGTGTCCTTCCATGGGGTTTGGTGCCTGTAGCACCTGAGGGTTCCCTGCAGCTCAGCAGTTCCCTGCTGTCACACTGCAGGAGGTCCCTGCAGGAACGGGCAGTGCCCAGCAGCGGCTGGGGACAGACGCCCAGATCTGCTCCGTGGCCAGAGCAGCTCAGGGGCCCAGAGAAGTCACAGCACTCCTGTGCTTGGAGATACTCTGCTCAGTGAAACAAAGTCCTGAAAATCTGATCCAAACTGGATCTTCTCCAAGCAGGATTATAGACCACCAGATTCCCTCCCCCAACTGCAATTATTCTTCAATTCTGTGATTTCTTCTTGCGAAGTGCAAACACCACTTTTACAAAATGGGCACGGTGAAGGTGCCCTGGAGCCCAGACGCCAGCCCTGCTCAGGGAGTGCTGTGTCCTGAGAGCCACTGTTCTGGGTGCACTGAGGACCCCAGCAGCAAGAGTCTGGTTCAGTTTCACTTATCCCCCTCCAGAACTTCAAAGCCAACGAATGTGTCACTTCTGCCTCCTGTGATCAGCCAAGGGAAGTGCTGCTTTGTTGTGCACGGGAGGTTCCAGCGAGGAGATGTGGAACAAAGACCCTTGCCTCCCTGATCTGATTGTAGCATGACATGGAGTAACATGTTTGTAAGGCTTCAGCTTGATTGTATTATGTGTGCATATACTAATTTAGATGGTAACACAATCAGTAGTAATGAGTGAGATCCTGGTCAGGTGGCGGGGAGAGAAAAGTAAGCCCTCTGCCAGGCCCGGGTGAAGTCCTTGCAGGTTGCAAGTCAAAAGCTAACAGTGTTGCATCAACACTTACCTTGATCACATATGCTAGTCAAATTAACTTGAGATCAAGCTTTCCTGTCAAGATCTGCTGCCCATAAAACCCCCCTGAGTGGCACAACACTCCACTGCTGTGTCCCAGCCCACAGTCCGAGGCTGTGTGAGCTGGGCTGGGTGTTCAGGACTCGTTGCTGGTGTGGTGAGTGTCTTTGTTACAGTCCTCCGGAACTTCTCAAGAAATAAATGGGCTCTTTGGCCAATTTTTAACTTAGTGTTGTGGCTATGAGCTCTCTGGTGTTGAAAATTCATGCTTAATTCGGCATTTTGGCATCTTCTAGATTATTCATGAAGCAGAGAGTTTTGCTCTTACTGGTCTGTGAGGATCAATACCAGCTTCTTTCCGAGCAGAACATTTTGACCCTTTATTTTACCTTCAGCATAACTTTTCTCAGCTCCAGCTAGGCACAGATGCAGACCATTTTGAAGATTTATATTGTTCATTATCTAGCTGGAAATGCCAATTCCTCTTCAAACGCTTCAGTACAGCTTGTCCTGGAAAGGCAGTGACGGGGTCTGCTGGCCAGTCCTGGGGTTGTGTCCTGCTGTGACCCAGTTCCAATGCTGGGTCAGTCTGCTGAGCTGCGCAGCAGAACCACACACTGGACAGGGCTTTTTTTTAGCACTAGTCACTCCTAGAGCTAAATCCCCCCACCAAGTCCTTTGCAGGAGAGCCAGGCTGGTCAGGGAAGGGAAGAGGAGCTACTGACAGCACCAGGTTCAGGACTGGAGCCCTGAAACTTCCATGTGCCCATGTCCCTGTGGGGGTCAGAGGTGCATGGGGTGAGCCAGATCCACGTTTGAAATCAGTGAGTGCTTCCTCCTGAATACTGCACTCTCCCAAATGGGGCCTTGTACTTTATTTGGTTTCTCACATACTTCTCACTGTCTGAAGAGTGACAGAGAAGTTCATCCTGAGGGAGATGTGTCAGGAGAGGCTGTTTGAAATCTCAACCAGTGAGGTGTTTGCTCAGGGACCAGGCAGTGGGGAGAGCAGAGTCATCCAAGGCTGCAGGGGCAGGACACAGCCCTTTGCCTTGAAATCAGTAGAATTTGGAAAGGAAAACTAGGAGCGTAGTTTGTAGCCACACCTTTGACAGACAAATTAACACTGGGTTCCATTCATCCCACATTTCCATGGTGGACAAACCAGGTGTTATTTTTTGCAATTGCAGGCTCTGTTGTAACAGAATTATCTGAGTCTTTTCTTCATCTCTGCTGCCACTCTCTTCTCAAGCAGATCTTGCAACAAATTCACTCCAACTTAGCGAGTGCTCCAGGCCCGATAGGTTTTTTGCTGTGGCTCTCAACAGATGGAGCAGTTGTTTTTCACTACCACATGGAAGCTGCAGGGCAGAGGCACAGCTGACAGTGGCTGCCTGGTCCAACTCGGGGTTTGTACATCTCCTGAGCACAGCAGTCGGACAAACGGCTTTAAGGTAGAGAACAGAAGCTAAATTCACACTGGCTCAGGAAATATTTTATTCTTTACATTTTCATTAAAAAATAAACATAGGAAACAAAACCACAGAACACTTGTGTGATAGAAACAAACGCAGAAGGTCAGAGCGTTGGCTGAAAGTGCATAATTAAGTCATGCTACCACGTCCCTGATCCCACCCTGTCCCCCAAGCAAGGAGTCAGCAGTAAGCTCAACGAGCAGCACTACACAGAGCCCAGGCACTGCGGGGGACAAGCTGAGGGCAGAGGAGAGCCTACGCACCCAGAAACGCAGCAAGGCAGGAGACATGCTGAGGAGAGTGCTCCAGTGAGCCAGTGATGAAGCTCTACCTTGGGGTTGGTGGGGCAGGCAAAGGATAGCTAGTGTGAGAGGATGTGGAGTTACATGGCAGGGGAATAACCAGCTGAGAACAGAGGGCAAAACAGAATCCTGGATGTTACTCCAAAAAAGGCCCTGGAAGCAGAAAAATCCTAGATGAAAGGAAAATCAGCACAATGAACTTGGCTGAAAGGCTGACGTGGGCATGCTGGACAGAGGCCTGTCCAGGGACAAACCCCAGTTGCTCACCAGCAAGATGTACATGGGTAGTAGCAACTGTGTCCCTATCTCCAGGGCCTCGGTCTGTGCAAGGTGACACAGGAGTGGGAGCAGGCACTGCTGCATCACAGCAAGGCTCCTGCTGCCAGAAAACGCAGCTCTTTGCAGCGGGGTCTTTCAAACATTGAGGGAAATATGATGTGATGAACCCTGGAGGCCCCTGATGAGAGCACAAATGCTGCAGACCTGCTTCTACACCAGGCAATGAGTTTTTGCCCCTGCCCTCTGCCCCCCGCAGCCTCAGGCCGTTGGGTCTCAGTAGTTGACAGCTTTAATCTGCGACTCCTTTTGTGTGCAGACCTGCGAGGAACCTGCAGACACAGCTACAGTGCAGGACCCCCTGAACATGCTCACTCAATTTGGCTCTGCACTGATGTGTGCTTGAGGAGCATGTCTGAACATTCAGTATGTACAAGATGATTTGAAGCTGGAATATGAGAGCAGCTGGATTCATCCTCACACATCCACATGGCTGAGAGCAACCAGAGGACCCACACGGTCCTGCAGTGGCTGAAGAGACCACCCAGTTGTATGTACATGTCCCTGGAAGCATTCCCCAAACTGGCTGAGGCCGAGGCTGGGGGCATCTCTGCTCTGCCGATAGACTCAGCCACAGGAACAGCAGAGAATGCAGCTTCTCCTGACCTACCTCACCACCTCTCTCCAGCTTCACACAGAGCCCCCGATTTCAAATGACTGCTGAGATAACACATTTATGCACATGCTCTAGTCCAAAGCAGCACAGAAAGCTGCTGTTCTGGTGCCTATTTCCACAGCATCCACAACTCTCAAGAACAGTCACTGCAAATCTCTTGGGACTCTTCCTCCAGCCGAGACTTTTTAGGATGTTCTTTCTAAGTTCCCTCCAGATCACTTCTCCCGAAGGACACAGACTCCAGCATCGCAGCGCTGCATCCCCAGGGAGGTCACCACTTCCCAGTTGTCAATGATGGGATCATAGCACTCGATGCTGCTCAGCAGTGAGTTGCCATCATATCTGCAAGGAGAGAAAGTTAAGGTGAGGGATGGCACTGAAGGAAGAGGTTGGGGTGTTCAGAGCCCTGGCTGGGAGGCTGGACAGCTGTGTGCAGCAGGAATGGCCTGAAATGAAACCACTGCATTAGGCTCCCTTTTGCTTGGCCCTGGACTGTCGTGCTGCCCATTTGGGTTGGGCACAGGGATCTGTGGGCTGTCTCCTCTCATAAAGCTTGAAATGTAAAGGTGAGGAAAGGCCACCTGAAACAGGGCCACAGGCTGCAGCACCTCAACTCACTTGTTCCAGCAGACATGTGGGACATCTCCCTCTCCAGCCCCGGGCAGGCACTTACCCAGCGATTGCATACAGCCTCCCCCGCAGCACAGTGGCCCCCACGTAGCAGCGGGGGGTTGTCATGCTTGTTACAGTTGTCCAGGAATCAGTGCGAATATTGTAGGCTTCCACGGAGGAGAGATGTGCTGTACCATCGAACCCACCAACCACATAAATATGGTCATTCAGCAGAGCCACTCCAGCCCCTGGAGAGAGAGAGAGAGAGAGAGAGGATGGCAGTTACACCCCTGAGTGACACTGTCAGCACCGTGTCCGGGGCTCCCTGTTACAAGGCTGAACTAGGTCAGCTCCTCCCTCTTCAGAGAACGTTTTTTTAGGCTTCTATCTCCCACCAAAGAGCTGTCATGACCCAGCGTCTTCTGTTGTTGTTTCCAATATGATACATTAAAAACTGGAACTCTAACAAACACTGCTGAATTTCTGGCCTAAGGGGCACTGAGCAACGCTGCAGCCAGGGCAGCACTAGCAACGTGAGATGTTCACCTTGGCTGAAAGACACCCCGAGCCCCTGAACAGACCAGCACAAGGCTTGCTCTGCTGGTGGGTAGCTGGCTGGGACTGTGCCACTACAGAGACGTTTCTCTGGTGATTCTGGCTCCCTGGTATCACCCAGCCCCTGGCTGTAGCAAAGGAGGATGATGCTGCTCCATGGAAGGCTGGAGGAAGGTTTTCTTTGACATTGCTCCTCTGGAAGGCAGGGAAATGAAAACTGATGTCCACTGCACAGTCACAGAGGTCTAAGTGGCTGAAGCATCTGTCTGAACAGCTGTTCTTACAGTAAAAGCAGTCAGTAAGGCAGCTGGCCCAACTGGGAGTTTATGACAACAGCAGAAAATAAACATCCACCAGCCTCTGCTCCTCATCTGCAGCCGCCTTTCAAGTAAAGCGCCAACGAACACAGTAAGATAACAATGCACTTGGTGGTCTTAGGTGCTCTTGCCAAAGCTGCTGCTGTTTTGAGCTACACCTCGAGAGCAGAGTGAACCTGGTCAAGCTGTTACCATCAACGTGTAACTACTGCACCGATTAATAGCCTCAAGGAAACAAGACAGCCAAGCTGCAGCTCTTGGGCACCGATCTGTTTCTTCTACAAACAGGGCATAAGAGACTTCCTGTTCCACTAAATGCAGCCTCCCTTTCACTGTCTGTCCTTGCTGAGAGCACCAGCACAGCTGGGAATGGCCAAGCTGCCCCAGTGGGCTCTCTGACAGCTTCAGCGAGAAGACTGGCTGAGAAGAAAGACCAGACCAAAGTCTAATCAGGGAAGTCAGGCCTAGCAATGCAATACAGCCAAGGTTTCTGAGGGGTGGCCTACCTCCAGAACCTGTCCTAAGAGATAAAGAGAAACAAGGAGGAGACAATCTCTGTGAATAAAGGCAATATTACTTTTAGTTCTGGTCTTGGAATTCAAAGACCCACATGCAGACAGCTCTACAAAGACTGTCAAAGCCTTGGGGCAAAAGAAGTTCTACAGGGTCCAAGGTTGCCAGGATCGATGGACTGGAATGGATACCAGAATAGAGGATGCAAGTGCAACTGGTATCTGAGCTACTGAGTTTGGGGTGTTAGTACCAGAGTGGCAGCACAAAAACCTGGGCCAAAATCTGTTCCTGGGCACACCCCCGTTTCAGATCTTGGTTCCAGGTCACAGCACTGAGGACCCTGTGCTGCAGGCAGAGGCACGGCTGCCAAAACCCTTCAAGTCTTGTGGGAAGTGAGCAGAGACCTGGGAAATGCTTCTTGTAAAAGGCTTTTCCCCCCGAACTCTGTGCTTTTGGTCTTGCCCAGAGCCATCTTCTCTGGGGCACACAACAAACCCCTTGGGGGAAGCTGTCTCACCCTTCGGCTTTGTAGAGATCCATGGGTAGGTCTCGCATGTTGCCTCTGATGTAGGAAAACCTGCAGATTTTATCACGTTTGAATGTGGGGTCTTCCTGAATGTGGAAAGCAACCAACTCCTAAATCAAATTCATTCTTGGCACATAGGAAATACCTTCCAATGCACACTTAACAGGAACAGCCCTGCCACAGGAGGAAATATTTAAAGCTTGGGGTTTTGGTGAATGCCACTGCAGGCACAATAAAGCTTAAGTGTTTTTAGAACAGAGACCAGTTTTAATTGAGAAACCAGCACTTGTCCCTAACCAAGAACACTGCAGTAAAGAAGAAACAGAGACAATGCTGCCTAGGCTAATTGTAAAGGACATTGATTGAAAGACCTACAGAAAAAGCAACTTCAAAAGGGCTTTGTAAGAGGGCCTGTAAGCACAGAACTACCCCCCTGAGAACCACAAAGCTGTGGAGGCAGAGAGCATCCTGCCCCTCCACACGTGGCTGAGCAAGGCCATGGCTGCTCACTAGCACAGCCGTGAGGATCTGGGGTGGGCAGAGGTGCAGCGAAGTAGCAGAAGGCCAACACTTGAGCTCACAGGAGCTGCACAAGCCCCATAGGAACTCCTTTGAGAAATGAGGGAGAGCAGAAACAGAAAGTTGTTCCAAAAGTAGGATTTAAACTCTAGTTTTCTCCTAGATACGGCTGCCAAACATAAAGCTCAATACAATGCCAAGCAGGAAAGGCAAACTAGGAGTCAGTGGGGGACAGTTAATGTGTGACTGTACCATGTTTCATATCATCAGTGTAAGACTGTTGCAGTGTGACACTGCTGTGGCAGTGCTGCTCTGTGTGTTCCTGCTGCCCCAGGAGTGGAGGCCCAGCACTGGACAAAGCTCACAGCCTGCCAGAGCACTCCTGCCTTTGCTGTATCAGTGCCACTGATGACTTAAAACTGTCCCATTAACTTTCCCAAGCCATGCACTGTTCCTAGTTATGGAAGTCACAAAGGACTTCCCCTCCCTTCCTGTAACCTATAACCCCCCCCACATTCCTCTATAAACATCTTAGCATAGGATGGAGACATCAGGCATGTGAAAATTAATCTTTATCTTGCAGAGTTAAGTCAGCATGTCCTAAAAGCATCTCTTCTTAAAGCCAAACCCCTCACTAGGGCCAGTCAACATCCTCCAGGGCAGCAGAACAAGCCAGTGGTGGGTGACTGCTTCCTCAGTGCAGCACAAAACGTTCTGACCTCAAGGCACTGTGGGCTCTTACCCGAGCGCTTGGTGGCCATCGGGGTGACGTTTGTCCAGTGTCCAGTGTGGGGATCATACCTCTCGACAGAATTTAGTATGTTCAGCCCATCATAGCCACCTGAAACAAAATACAGGAGCAAACCATGGGTCTGACTTCTGGAAAACGTTTTCTGTGTGGAGAGCAACAATACGCCTGGTTCATCTTTAGTACAGCATGGCACTGCCATCGGCACAACTCACAGCACGCCGGGGCTGGCAGAACGACAAGATCCCTGCAATGCCAGAGCAGAGCCAGCTCAGAGCAAGCTCTGCCCCTGCACTGCACCGGGCTGTGCTGGGAGAGGGCATCACCTCTCCAGACCAGCACAACCAGGTTTGCACCACACCGCCCAGAGCTGCCTCTGAGAACACCGATGCCGTCCTGCCGCAGCAGACATGTGGCTTCCAGACCTGGTGCTGGCTCAGAGGCTGTGTGCTACAGCCACCAGCTGACGCTATGAGGCTACGCAGAGTGTAGGCTGGGATGTCTCAAAGAGCTGTTTCACAAGAGGATACCAAGAACGCTCATTGTGCAGCTTCAGCAAAGGAGCAGTGTGCTGGTATCTGCCTTGGGGAACAGCGTGAGGAAGAGGAATTTAGGAGAGGGAAGTGAAATCCATAAACCAGTGTCCAATATCTGTGACTCCCTGGGAAGAGGATGCAAAAAATGCGGGCACAGTGCTAGACCTGCCTTTTCTGGGGCCCAGAAGGTGCATCTACAGAATGAGATTACTGAAGTCTTTAGTGATTTGCCCTCTTGCCGTATTGATAGCTGGCGTGGGTCTCTGAAAAATGAAATGAGTGCTACAGAAAAGAGCTGGAAAACATACAGCTCAGGATACATTTCCTGAGCACTACAGTCAACATTGCTTCATGTGACACAGATGCACCTTTTACCCTGAGGTCATCTGCTTCACCTCCAGGGCATCTTAGGCACTGCCCAGTCCATGCAGACCTCAGCTGGCACTGCTCATCCCCACGCTTCAGCCATCCCTCAGATGCTGGCTGTGTCCAGTTTGCTTCTGACAGCGTTTACTGCAGTTACACGGCAGCTCCAGCCTAAGCCACTGGGGTGGTAACGGTAAGAACAGGCTGCAGGTGCTGACAGAGCTGTGCAGTGCCCAGCGCAGTTAAGCGACATCTTCTAACCCGGATATGACATAACTGGTGCTCTCCACAGGGCATCTGCACTGTCATTTCTGTAAAAAACAAGTATTTGCAGAAGGCCTAGAGGCCCTGAGCGTACCTACCGAGGCAGTAGATAACTCCATTAGCTACCACAAGCCCTGCTCCTTCCCGTGCTGTCTGCATGTCTCCCAGCATACTCCACTGATCAATGTTCGGGTCGTATCGTTCCATACTGGTGTGACGTCGGCTTCCATCAAACCCACCAGAAACATAGATCATGTCTGCAACGTCAGACAGAGGCTGGACTCAGTAAGTATCAAGCATGCAAGTGGAGCAAAACCACCACATGGACTGTGAAACACAGGAACAAATACAGATCTTAGCACGTTCCGTTCGGAGCCAAGACGATGCAGCCTCCTCACCCTAGATCACTGCATTAGCCTGCACACAGAGCCAAAACCCAAACAAACATAAAACCTGTCTGGCCCTTAAATCTTCTTGCTAACAGAGGAAAGAGAACACATGCACCCAAGTTATTTTTTTGCAGAACCTACTGAAACCCTGCCATGCCCAAACCCTGCCCATCACTAGTGTCATGTCAGCACATCCCCAGAGTAAATGCTTACAAGGCAGTAAATGCACAGGTAGCGAAAGAAAAGAAGAGCCAAGAGACATGTCTGGATCATCAAGATCAGTCCCTTATACCAGAGAACTTAATTCATGCAATGCTTTCACAAATCTGTCATCTTCAAAGCAGCTGTGTTTTTAATAGAATTTTCATTACAATAGATTATTAACAATCTAAATGAGTAACATTTAACCAATTTTAATTATTAAGAAAATACTCTAATATAAATGTTAAAGCACAGAATATTCATTAGAGTGACTGCTATTTTAATGGCTAGAAAACTTCCTCTCATTTCCACACCAACTTTTTCCTGGCCTGTTTATAACTGTTCTTATTCAATTCTTACATTGCCCATTTCCTTCTTGTGCCAAGTTATACTCATAGAAAACAACCATTTTCCCTCTTGGCCTTTGCTTTGCCAGCATAAGCAAGCTGAAGTGTTCTGGTTTGCTCAGTAAAGTAGTTTTCCTCTTCCAAGTCTGTCCTAAGAATCCTTCCCTGCACATGCTCGTTTCAGCCTCTCCACAGTGCTGGTTATTGCTGCACTCGGTGTCCTGTGCTCAGTCATATGTGACATTGTCACCACCCTGAGAACTTCCCACTCCATAATCCCTCAGAGAGTTCCTTTCCCTTGATGCACAGACACATGCTGTAAGAATTGAAGCGGAGGCAGAGCTCCTCTCAGGATATGTGGGCAAGTTTTCCATTTCTACATCTAAATGATGAGAAGGCAGAATTTCAGACTCACCTCCTCCCTCAGAGCCATCCCACTCTGCACATACCAGCTCAGGGCATTTCAGGACGAGAACCCAACAGGCTGCGCTGCGCTGTCAGTGCAGGGGCCAGGACTCACCTCCAAGGGTCGTGGCTCCCGCCAGGCCTCGCCGAACGTTCATCGGAGCCACAGAGTACCAGATACCATCCTCATCCGATGTGTAATCCAGGCACTCCACCGAGCTGAGACGGGAGCGACCGTCGTAGCCCCCGATCACATAGATCCGATCGTGCAGGGACACTGTCGCGACGTAGCGCCTCTTCCGGCTGATGCTCTACAACAGTGGAGAGAACAAAAAGGTCACGGAGAGGAAACAAGGCCAATGCATGGAGACCAACCATTGTTCTTCCAGCCTCTTTTGCTGCTCTTTTGGAAAATGGCCCACTACCAGAGGCAAACAGCACTATGGATTTAAAGGATATGGCCTTAACAACTGCATCTGCCTTCCTCTGCTTGTATTTTTGTCTCTGCCATGCTCTCTTCTCATGGCCACGTCTCTTCACACTAAAATATTTTGTGTTAAATGTCATTTATCTTATGCTGCTACTGAATCTTTGATGCATCTCGGAGGTTTGTGTGCCTCCCACTGGCTCCCTGCAGAGGCTGTTACTGGAAAAATGTGGATACTCGGACTATTTGATGAAAATACCTGAAGCTTTTAGCCTCCAAAAAAGAACAGACTTTTGAGACACCAGGTGATACTGGGTCTTCTGTGATTAGTGGCAGTTCTTCGCCATTTCACACAGAGAAAGGTGGTTTTAAATTTGGGTAGAAATAGTCCTCAGTACAGGAATTCTCTCTTCCTTACTATCTCTTGTTATGCTCAGAAACAATTAAACCAGAGAGATCATGCAGCCTGCCTGAAAGCAGGACTGCTTATACTATTCCTATTGACATTTCAATTGTCATCACTCACCTTAAAGCTTAACACCCCTTCAATAAGAAACATGATAGCTCTCACTCCCACAACAAAGATGTGGGTCTCCGTAGACTCATCTGATTAGAAATATGACAACCCTTTCTTATATGAAGCTTTCTTACCAAATCTGTAAATGTGAAGCAGTTTCAGCATTCACTATGTAAACCTCAGCAAGTCTAAAGTATTTCTGTCAGAAACTCTAAGCAGAAAATCTAAGCAAAGGATAGCCCAAAAGGAATTTTTGATCACAGTGGTGGTCAAAAATGGTCCCTTACTGGCAAGAAACTCCACTCCTGCGTCTTCGGATCGTATTTCTCCACAACATCAATAGGTGACTGCTGGCTGCCAAAGCCACCGATCACAAGCAGGACTTCGTTAGCTCCTAGAGCAGAGAGGGAGAGCAAAGTCAAGTCAACCCCTTCACAACCAAAGGGTCACCTCAAGGGAATCACCTGAAGAAACACTGAGCCTTCCTTAGTGCAACAAGCTGCCTCTAAATCCCCGTTTCCATCACTGCTCAGAAGCAGACACCTAACCTGGCTAGAGGCACGTGGACTCCCCCTATCCTCAGTGGGGAAGAAGAGAGAAACTCTTCCAAGGTGTGTGGCAGTAGGACTAACTCAGGTGTTTGGATGTGTCTGCTGGAGGGCTGGTCCTCCTAATATTCGAGGCACTGAGAAGACAAGTTGGCTAAGTTAGGTGCTGAAGTTGGCTCTTCTTATTTTGTATTCTTTCCATGAATGTTTACCAAACCTCTTGCCACCCCATGAAAGTTGAAGGAGGATGGATGCTTCTCCTTGTTTGTAAGTGACATCCAGACCAATGGCACCTTTGTCCACCACTTCACCGAAACACAAGTCAGGCTGACTGAAGCCTGAAAAAATTAATGAAATATTTTCCCAGGCATTGTCTCCTAAGCCTTATGTACTTTATCTCAAAGTTGTCTTCCCTCTACTTTCTTTTCTCCAAGATGGTCCCTTAATTTTTCTGTCACTTAATTAACACGCATGTCCCAGAGAGCTTTAACTTCCCTTGTAACAACTGCCCTGAAGGTAGGCTTCTATCATAGTTTTTAAAATAGATGAGCATCCCCTGGATCCCTTGGACCCTTTCTGTAAGAGGGAGTTTTACTGGAGTTTAGAACTGTCCAACTTTTCATTGCAGAAGGAATGAACACCAAGCAACAAAGAGTGAGCAAGACCCTGTCTGTCACAAAGCAAATCAACTGCCACCTCAGATGAAGGAGGATAGTATAAAAAAATAACTGGAAAGTATCCACAAAAGAGCTCCAACAACATCTTGAAGAGCCTCCTGACCAGTATAACATCTAAAAGTGCAATAATTTCCGTTTATCCCATAGAAAGTTAACACACAACTTGATCATAGTTTATAAGTGACCAAGATAAGAACATTGCTGATAGCAGATGGTATTGAATCAATTAAAAAAAGGTATGGCTGAATCTAGAAGATGAACCTTAGCAATAAGATGCAGAGTTTTTACCTGTATAATTAAACAATAAAACAGCTTTGTGATGTCTCCTTCATCAGGTGAAGCATTTCAACTATGAACAGAATAAAATTTGTCTTTCTAAAATGACAGGTTGAGCTGAACTGCATGTCATTGCATTGAAACGGATGTAGGACGTTACCACAAAAACAGGAGACATGCTGTGGCCTGGACTATGCTGGAAGTCAAACCACATCGTAACAACATTCCCTTCAGGCCAAAAAAAAAATTTAAAAAATGGAATCAATGTGTCTCTCTAGCAACTTAATTTGCCCTCCTTCCCTAGTGGTTAAACTGCTTTCTGTCCCCTAAACCAGTGTTAGTAACAGGAAATGGCCATGGAGGGTTTTTCAGGGTCCCTCTGCACTACACGAGCAGCAGCACTGGAGGTTGCCTTGCAGGAAGACTGGTCAGTGCTGGCACCCATGGCCGTGCCCTGTGAGCGTGCCCGGGACAAAGGCATGGCAGAGAGACTCCAGAGAGACCAAGTCAGACGATCAGAGAGGGGACGTCAGGTGAGGAACAGCCACAGTCATAAAGAAGCCATTAAAATACTTCTTCTGTAGGTCATTCCTACTGTTTGTGTTGCTCAAGTGCTCACACCCCTAAGCCAAGCAGTTTCCTAACAACTCATTGACTGCTTGGTAGGAGTTACTGAAATAGAGGAAGAAATCATCATTTATTTGCCTTAACCAGGCTATGGAAAAAAGAAAAAAAAGTATCTCTGAAAGGAAGGAGGGACTGCCCCATCTCCCTCCTTGTTACCCCTCTCAGGTTCCCTGTTGAAAACTTATCTTCACCATAACACAGCTGTCTCTCACCTTGCAGCTCTTTTTGTTTCTGATACTGATACCTGCTTTTTAGACAGGAAGAAACTCTTCCCACAGTTCCTGGACAGCTGCATACTGAGACAAACATATCTGGAGGCGCCAACAACTCAGGAAACTAGTCTTACGGTTACAACAGAGGCCTGGAATTAAAGGCAACCAGCTCGTCCCCACATTGCCATTAAGCAGTTGTGCTCTGAAAAAAACATACCTTTGTCCTTTACCCCAGGACCCTTCTGTAACGCTGGGGACTGTGGATTGACAACTTGCTGATGTGAAGCGCTTCAGTACAATTACAAGGCACTGGACAGGGTGTATTAATACAAAACCTGCCCGTGCCCCAGACCTTCTCAGTGTCCTTTCCTTTGCTGCTCACCTAGACGTGCTCTTGTTCTGGGTCCTTGCATCTGACTCCGGAGCTCGGGTCGAAGATGAAATTTCTTAGCTTCATCTACAAGATCTCTGCACTGCAGACTGCATCGTATAAAAGGCTGAGGAAAAACATGAGTCACTGGTAGATGCAATGTATTTTAAGATCCCCCATAAGAACTGTCCTAAAGCCAACTCTTGTCAGTTCAGACAGCATAAAAATGACTTGTGTGCAGGCTGTTGCTAGTAGTGTCATGGTGCAAATACTGCATGCAAGGAAATGCAAAGACAAGACTGGACCACAGCTGAAAAGATATGGCTCAATTCTCACACAAAGTCTGGCACTGCAGGGTCCCTAATGAAAACATCTGTATTGAATAACTAAGGAAAAGCCACTTCTGCTACATTTAAGCCAGCAGAATTATGTCTGAGAAGGGCGACCAGCAGTGAAACTACACTTGAAATCAGTTTGGCTGGATCTGCCCCACGTAATCAACTCTCAGCATGCACCTGCCATCAAAGAAGAAACAAGGAGCACAGACAACAGAGCAGTTTAGCTGGATCAATTAGCTTGATCCTTGTGCACATGGGACATGGAGCTATGAAGAGACAACAGAAGCAGTGAGGTCATCTTTAAAAGAAGCAGGAGGCACTGCAGCCTAAGGACTGTCTCATCTCCTCCTTGCATAATGCCATGTAATTCCCTCCCTGGCTGAAGGCCTGGACCAGCCTCCCCTGAATGTTCAGCATTCAGTTTCCTCTGGGTGTTGGGTGCTATATGCTGCTGCAATATGGTAAGATTTATTTTTACAAGTTCTCGGTGCTTGTGCAAGAAGGCCAGGGTGTTCAGAGCAGATGATGCCACACAGGCCCAACACTACTCTCCATGCTGCCCTGAGATGATGATGTCCCACCAGTGTCACTTACAGACTGAAGAGGCCGTCCTGTGCAGTAAGAAAACTGAGGCCCCACATACACACTGTCTTTGGCTGGTTTTGGAACAGATCTGATTGTTTTGGTAGCAGCCCCTTTTGCATTAGCTTCAATTTCAGTTTAAAATGGACCATAACAATCTGACTAGTCATATTTTAGCTCTGGCACAATTAACTGCTTGTTAGCTGCCCTTATTTAAGAGCATCTGTAAAAAGCAGCTATAACACATTAGAGATGAATGTTGCTAAATCAGACATTTCCATATGTAGAGAAGTCTGTCATACAACATTCAGCACCTGTCAGGTGACAAGGGCTAGTAACCACTGATTACCTCACATCACCATGAAACCACAACACTGGTTTGAACCTCCCTGTGCCCTCCTGTCAAACCCTGCATGGGCTCAGCACCACTTCCTGTTTGGAATTAAAATTCTATCGCAAAAGCTTAATTATCTCTTACTACCATCCATGTTTTGGTTTGCCTCTGCAACACCCTAGTCACACAAAGAAGCAGTACTAGATACAGTTCTCAGGTATGTATTGGTCCTGAGCCTTCTTACTCAAAGGTATGTGCTTGCCATCTGCCCCTAAAACAACTTCTGAGGAGCCCTTTCCTCCCCAGGATCACATACCAGCAGCCTTCAGCCTAGAGGAGACCTACTAGTGCACACCGACAACAGGCAGAAAGGACTTGTTAGAAACTGTAAAGGATGACAACTGCAAGGTGCTACATATATCAGAGGAGACAAGTGGCTAACTGCTCTGGATGGGGCACTCTCCCAGCTGAAAACCAGGGTGCTGCAACTGCTGGCACAGCAAACTGCTGCTGAGTAAAACGGGGCACTCCAGCTGAGCAGGGACAACTCCATACTGTCAGCAGCAAAAAGCATCAGCAGAGAGCAGCTTTTAAACACGTTCCGTTAGGACAGCAGGGGCATAACCAGGGGACACGGGCATCACAGACAGATAGCGGCTCCCAGCTGTTCTGTGTCCGTGGGGCTGAGCTGCCGGTACCTCGGTGTCGATGACGTCTGTGATGTAGCGGGGGGTGAGAAGCGGCATGCGCACATACTGCAGCAGCTCTGGCAGGGATGCTTCCCGTTCCTTTTTCGAGTGCTTCACCCAGTTTATAACCGCCTCAAAAACTGGCTCTTCAGAGTCCACCTGGAAAGAGGAGGCACAGACTGATCAGACCGCAGGATATTATTTCAGCTACTGCCATGGAACAGACAACTTCCAGGCTGTTGACACCGCTTCAGAGCTAGCGAGAGAGCAGGACATTTCAAGTAAGAGGCTGTTACGGAAAGTCACATGAGCTGTACTTGCAAGCACTATGAAATTCCCTCACTTTCTTTTCCTCAAAACTGCATTTGTTTTTTCCTTACAGCCGAGATCAACAGCGGGCAGTACCAGTGCCAGAAGAGTGAGCTTTATGGTACCCAGCAGAGGCAGAAGCTGGGAGCCAGCCCTGCTGAGAGAGCACAGTGACAGGCAGCAACTTGCAGGGCAGCTCCTCTGGCTTCTCAGCAGAGCAGGAGTTACGGTTCTGCCAAAGGTAAAGTACCATCATAAAGATGATCAGAATCATGTTTCCTCTTTACGGAGCAGTGTCTCACTTAACCCCCTGCAACCCCATGCCCATGCACTGCCCCTTTAACACCCAAGCCAGACCAGGTTTTTTTAAAACCTTTAAGGTTTTTTAAAAAATTTCAGTCCACATTTAAGAACCTATAAACAGGATTTCAGAGTGAAGAATCCTAGGGCATGACTGTTACTGTCTATTTCTGTTGTTTATTTGATTTTGTGACTTTCTGTTTATTTTAGTTTGTGATTTTCTCTCCATTTAGGACCAGCACATACTGGTGCTTACACCACTTCCAGAGATTACACTGACTAAACCATCTAAATCTGATACTTTTAGAGAACCTGCTCTGGACATCTGTGATTACTGAAAGCAAAGAAATTGTAATCTGTAATATATTGTTTAGGCTTGGTTTTCTTTCTGCATGTCTTCAGATCATCCAACATAAAAGCAAATCAGACATGAATTCATTATCATGAGGTCTGTTAACTTATTAAATATGAAGATAAAAGGAGATACTGTAATGAGAGGAATGAGCCTTCCCACTGAAATATGACTGGTCCACTTTGAAGTTCAGTTTCAAGCTGTCTGTTGCAGAATGTTCTGAGGCAGGGAGCCACAGAGGTTAATTACATAAGGCAATTCTTCCAGGCCATTGATTTATATTTGTTACAGTGTAATCTGAAATGGCCTCCTTCTATTTGAATTACAGGGAAAGGACAGTTAGAGCTCACAAAAGGAGAGCAGAGTACTTTGTTGTTTCCAATTTTCCCCACCTCCTCCTTAAATGCGATAATCCCACACTGTTTTATTCCCTCCCGAACTGACTGTCCTCCGATATATTTAACAGTTTTGTTGTTCATGAAATCATTTCTGCTTTCTGATAAACAAGTAATAAGACTAAACACAGCATCACAGTTTGGACCTGCCATTACATTTCCCGAACAGCCAGGGGATTTTCCAGCAGTGCTCCCTCAGTACCCTCTGATACAGCACATCATCTCTGCACTGACACGCCAACAGCTGGATTTGCTCCCTTCACCTTCTTAAGGTATTACACCTCGCTGTGTGTCTGCAAGGCCTGAACCAGTTCTTCCAATCCACAAATAATTTTACTTTGCCTGTGTGGATCACCTGATTAGTTTGGCTGGATCATTCTCAAATTCCTCATTATTTTCTCTTCGCTGTCCAGAAGGTCAGTACTCACCACATAAGCTCAAACCCTCACAACATTAAAGCTGTGGCTTGTTAAACACCAAACGCACTCAGCCTTTCTCCACTGCTGACCTTGGCCTGTGCCAGGGTCCTTCACTGCTACCTTGCATGCTCTTTCTCAAGCAGCCTTATTAATGAGAGGATGTCAGCTTGGCTGAAGGCCACTTTCAAGGTATACATCAAGAATTTTCCTCTGGCTACTCCTATATTGGCTTTTCAGGAATTCCACCAAAGATAACAGTTATATTGGTTTGCTTCTAAGAGTTCATGTTACTGTGAACTCTGAATAGCAACTGCTTCAATCACTTCTTTTAGAACTGAAGCAAACTCTTGACAAAGTACATCTCAATAAAAAAAAAAAAAGTCCCCTCCCCATTACCAAGGAATGTTCAACTTATTCATAGAAAATTTGGAAAAAAAAGTATTTGACAGGTTCCAACCAAACAGTCAATCTTCCAGAAACCAACCTTAAGGGAAATAAATCTGTATACAGCTCCCTGAAGAGTCAGACTACCCTGCATCATCATGCATTCTGCTGCTTGTAAAAGCAGAGGACACCCAAATGCCTGGGATGACATATGCATTCCTTGTGCTGCTGAGTATCATGCAAAGGTCTACAAATAGAAGTTAAAGTCTTGGGGGTATTTCTGAAATGTAGGCATTGAGACAGCTTGTCTTTTTAACTTCTGAAAGCTCCTCCTGGGAAAGGAGGAGATGAGGGAACAAGAACTCTGCAGATGTAACTGATTGTGTTACCTGAAAGAAACACTTGTGTGACAACAAGTTCTTACATAGAAGCTACATGTTACTGATTAATTTCAGATTACATGGTTAAAAAAAATTTGAAGCAGTTTCTTGGAAGTTAAATTTCAAATTCTGGAACTGTGTGAGAAGTCCACCCTAGTATGGACTAATTTCTGACTGGTTTCAATGTTTTACTTCAATGCTTTGCACAGTAATGGTACTTTTCAGGTTTTACCTGAATTTCATCACACTTGATGAGCTTTTCAACCTCTTCTTGATTTAAGAGGATAAACTCTTCATGCTGAACCACCTCTGGAAAATGTTTCTGGCTGAAGACCTCTGCAGCTTGCATTAGATCAACACAATTGTGTGTCTCAGCAAAATCCCGAATGCCCAAACAATTTGATGGATCCAGCTGGCTTTCTAGAAACTCACAGCAAGCTTGTTTCACACCTACGGAAAATTGGAGGGGTGAATGAGCACTGCATGCTTACTATCAATCCACTGCTTTGGAAAGGGCTTCAGAAAAGAAAAGTTCTAAACAATAATGAAAATCCAACTCAAATAGACAAGCTTAAAAATACTACAGAAACACACACATGCAAATATTCCTTTGGAGGGACGTGAAAACACTAAGCAGTAGACCATGTGTGGAGCTGTTCTGATCTCTGGCTGTTCTATTTAAATGCAAAAATTAAATCTGATACTAGAAAAAGACTCAACTGTGAGTTGTACTCAGCTTAATGGATTATAAACAAAAGATGTATATGCTAGTGGATATGCTACCAGATTTCTAGGTTTTCTCCAATGTCCTTTTGATAGTTGCCTGGGATAGCTCCACAGGTGCAATAACCCAGACATACTACGATGGCAGGTCAAATGACATCTAGGATTTGCTTCTTGTTACCAGTTGACTGAGCTGTAACATTTACGTGCTATACAGCCCACAATTTCTCTTGGGAATTTTCATGCAGAAATACAGTAGCCCAAAGCATGAAACAATAACCTGTTCTATTATCTTTTTTTTCTACAGAAGTCAGTTCCTCTACCAATGAGACCACAGCAAACAAGACAACAGAAGAAGTTTCCCATAAGTACTTATAAATATCATGCCTCCCACAATCTGTCTTCCATTAACAGAAGGTCAGATAAATGAAATCTCTAAACAGCAGCAATTGTACAATTTGTGCTGATACTTAGCAATTACCTTTCAGCTGAAGCAGACATGCCGCTGGGAGCAATTCTTGGACGTTTTCTACTGTCACGTGAACAGTTTCTGTATATACAAAGTCTAGCAGGATTTCCATGGTGGAGGCTGTCAGTCCCTGGATATCTACATAGGGTTTATCTTTCTCTGAAAGCTGTAGATTAGAAGGGATACAAAGGTTTATTCTTCAGTAATGTGATCAAAAAGTCAACAATGCTCAGCATTTTTAAAATGTGATCCATCAGAGAGGTTTCAACAGAGATTTGTCCTTTCTCTTCTAGTGCTCGCTGAAAGGATAGGGGGAAGGAGAGAATTTCCCTACAGAATTCATTTATAGCATGAGTAAGAGACAAAGTTCATTATGGATCAGAAGGACAGTCAAACTGCATTGTAAGTGAGCAAGCTGAGATTAGAGATAGCAGAAATTACATGTGCAAGACAACTAAACTCTCTCCTCCATGCAGTAACTCCAAGCATTACTACAGGGACCAGTCCAGGGGGATTCCCTCCTGGGCTGGATGTGTCTGACATGCTGCAGCTTACGTAGAGTCCCCACCTCACCACTCAGCTCTAAAACCAAACCAAATAAAAATCTTTGTTCAATTCCTGATCCATTCTGCAAGCTTATGGGGAAGGTTAAAAAAAAAAAAAAAAAAAAAAAAAAAAAAAAAAAAAAAAAAAAAAAAAAAAAGACTATTTGTAGGCCAGAAAGTTCAGAGTTAAAGGCTAAATGTAGATTTAGCTTAAAATTTTGAAAGTAAAGTCACAGCACATACAGGGGATGGTGCTTACACAATCCCAACTTTGTTCCCTGACTATTTTATCACCTCTAAGATATGTAATTTTGGAAAAATTCTTTTTTCCAAGGAAAGTTACTCTCTCAACAGACAATCTTCGGGAATGGTAAATTCTGCAAATCCACTAAATCTGCACCTCTCTAGGTACAAAACTGAGATTATATTTCACAAAGCATCAGCTTTGTGGTTCAATGCACCCATCACAAAGCTGCTGGCACAGCATCTGATGGTCATGAACAATGAGCTAGCAGGTGGACTCACTAATCACACCCTGCACATAGCTGCAAGCTCGTCAACAGGAATGGACCTCAACAGAAGGATGTCTCCATGCAGCAGGCTGCAAAACCAACCTTTTTCCCCATGACTTTTGAAGAACTAGTCAGTATCAGTACAAGTATCGGTACAATGAAAGCCCATGACTTTTTTTTTGCCAAGAACGAGCCTGAAGTTGGTCACAGACAGACCGAGGAGAGACTCGACAAACAGAAAGCATGATCAAAGCATGATCACTTGGCTTAGAATCTGCCACAGTTGGGGAAAAAGAAGGTAATGCAGAAGTAGAGCAAATAAGAGCAGTCAAGGGTATTCCTGAAGAGGCAGTCGATGACCCCGCAGAAGGGAAGATGTCTCTACTGAGACTGAACCATTTCTATCATGCAGAAATACAATTTGCAGTAGAAATGAGAAACTCCAGAGGTAATGGTGCTACTCAAAGTAATTTGAGGGAAGAAGCCTTTCAAGTCTGTTGACACAATGAACAAACTTTATGGCATCCAGAGTCAGAAAGGAACAGCAAATTACCTTGTCTGACCTGCTGTATGACAGGCCAGGCATTGTATTGAGAAGCTGAAATGAGTTTCCAACTTGGGCTAGACAAAACATTCCCCAGACAAGACTAAACTGCTTGGTACAACAGATAAAGGATACAGATGTCACTAAAGGTCAGACCTGATCAGACAAGATGTTCATATGATTCCAATGAGCAAATGGGAGATGTAGAGCATACATACTTAGAAGAGAATAAGAAGTTACATCTACTGACAGGAGATTACAAGGGCACCAGACCCCCTGGTAGGGTAGAAGCTGTAGACATCTGTTCTTCACAGATCAGCCTGGAGCTGGTAACAAAGCTTCTGTCCCCACAACCAATATTCAGTAATCAATAATTAGCCATGCTCACGCTCTCTTTACACTATTGACCAAAACACAAACTATGGGGACAACACTAATACTAGAGACAATCAACTCCCATTTCCCTTGTACTGCTGCTGTGCTCCACTACTTTGTTGTTATTTGTTCACAGTTCATTCACGTGCTAAGATTGCTTAAAAGGTAGAAAATATTTCAAGTAACTTCACATAATGTATGTGATGCAGAATAACTCAGGACCCTAGCATCATACCTTAAAGAAGGATCTCAGAGTGGAGACAGCTTGATTCTGAACATCCCATGAAGACTCTGAGCTGTAGCTCCAGACTGCGTAGAGAGTGTTAAGAGAACTGTGTAGTGTTTAGTGCTGTGCTGTTGGGACAAAGTCCCTCTTTTATCATCAATACATCCACATATTTGGACTCAGAAATAATGCAAAATTATGGTCATACAATGCTAATCAAGACACAGTACAAGCAGCTTCTCTTTTGCAGGTGTTTAGTGGTACGAGACATCTCTGTTGTTAGAATTTCAGGTTAATTTCTCTTTTTGTTGTTTAAAATCAGAGTTCTGCTAACCAGAAGGAAGTAAAACTGCAAGGGACTGATAGTCCCTAACACAAGCACATTTCTAACACGTCATTAAAAGTATGCAGCAGTAACCAATCCAGAAATCAACTAGAGCATCTAAGAAAATACACTCCTATAATTAAGGGGAGTCATTTGGAGACATCAGGGGTTTTACCCCAGGATACCTAAGGTGCTGAAAGCCAACTTAGAGCAAGGGCTGTAGTTCATAACTCTGTTGTGAAACATAATGTTGCTGTCTGACATTCCATCCATAAATCATGCCACTCACTCTGCAGGAGAATGGGCCTAAAATTCTGGAACCACTTTCTTATCTGAGGCCACTTCTTGCTTTTGCCTTCACTAATGCAGTTACACAAAAGCACACTGTAGTAAACCCCTCCAATCTCTTCTCACCTATAAGAGAAAAGAAATGCTGGCATGACAGTGCTGCTGTGTGGCTCACTGCATTCTGGAAGGCATTCACAATACAGTGAAGGTGACCACGTAAGAACCTGGAAACAGAAGTTGTTTATTTTCAGAATAAGAAGCTTATTTTCCACATTCTAGGGGTAAAAAATCCCTTCAATTTCTAGAATATACCCTCCAAGAGAAGACAGGCTAGTTTCTTTCTGAGGTGGAGCCAACAATCAGCTCTTGACACATCCCAAGTTAGGCCAACTTGTCCAAACAAAGGCAGAAATGACCGTGCACAACTAGGATCCAGGGGAGCATTTGCTAAAACCATACTTTGATTTTCACTACAAGGAAGAACACTGTTGGTAACACAGATGGGCATTTCAGTTTTCTCGCACTACTCGGCACGGGACAGATAAATGTGTTGTCAAAAGCCAGGGGTTCAACAGGTGATCAGTGGCTTCTCCTTATTCTGGAGAACAGGAATAGAAAATGGGAAGAAATTAATACTAAATAAGATTGAGAACTTTTAAAAGTAAATGTAAAAGTCAGAAGTGAGAGAAGGAAGGACCCTAGAGAGACATGTATGGGCAAACGCAGTCCTTCATGATGATAATCTCTGATGACAGTCTCAGGGCTACTCTGGCCTTGCACAGTTGTAACATCGTGACTGACAGGGTCAGTTCTCAGCTAAGCCCAGTGTAGCCCAAGCCTAACAAAGGCCACACATTACACCTAGCAAAGCAGTGCCCAAATTCACAGGAGTCGAGCGATGGATGAAGGAAGCTCTCAGAGAGACTGTCAGTCCGCTATGCAGCGCGGCTTTTTGAGTTCCCTCAAGCTACAGCCATGGCCAAAACACTCCGTACCCACAAGCATCTGGAGAGCGCCCAGCTGCTGCCCCACTACACTCACCAACACGCTGGGCACTGACACACATAGGAAGCAGGTCCACTCTGAGGCTTACCAAGCTGTCATTTCCTGGAAAGAACACTCTCCCACAAACACTCAGTAATTGTGTGTGCCACTTGGCAGCTTTGGCATTTTGGGGTTTCCATATAAAAAAGACAATTTGGAAGAAATACAAACTATGCACAAGAAGTAAAACCCTTAAACACAGTGGCAATTTGGGAGTGTGAGAGACTGAGCAATCATGCTCACCGGATGCACTTTTTTTTCTAGGAAGAATTACATCTATGAAAAAGGTCACTACAATGTTACAGTTAAAGTGAGAGTACAAAGTAAGAAGGAGAGACCATCTCAGCTTAGGCCCCAAGTATACCAACCCTAAGCCTTTGTTAGCAGCCACAAAGAATGTTCTGTAGCACAGAGTGATCAGATCTCTGTAGAGCGCCTAGCTAAAGTCCAGGAAGTCAAAAGCATTGTCAGGAACTCAGAGGCAAACACAAAGAAGCAGAGACAGACTGCTATACTGTTGTGCACCTTGTAGCTACTGGTAAACAGAGAACTTCAGCCTCCAGGGACTGAATTTCCTCTTTGTGTTTTGTTTTTTGTTTTTTTTTTTAAATGACATTCCTCTTATGAAGAGAAAGAACATAAACCTGAAAAATTTACAAATTTCATGAAGACATGGACAGAAAATATACTGGTAGGTGGTCAGTCTACATGTCTTTTTTTGGTTTCTTTGCACAGGACTATAAAAACTAAGACACCTGCTCACCCAACACAGCACTAAAAGGAGGCACACAGACAGCTCTGCCAACGCTGTTCATTGCTGGATAAAACAAAGAAGAAAACTATTTTCTCCTGCAAGGACTACTGGGCTAGCAAGGAGGTCTTTAGGACCTTTGAGTTACTTAGTAATTTTTCTCCCTGCTTATGGGGAAGTTGCTAAGGAAGGCATCTTCTAGAAGAAGCCCCAAAGATTGATTCAAACTTATAAAAGACAAAAGCCAGGCAAAGCATCTTACATTTAACAACACGAATGAGTGCTAGCTTTAGCTCAAATATTACCTCAGTGATTCAGAAAAACAGCATGCAGGTACTGCGAGTGAATACAGCAAGTACTGTGAAAGCAAATGTCCTCACAGCCGAGATTTGCCAAGTAGAGCAACCAGGGGCTTATAGTTTCACCCCCAACCTCAGTGCTGGAGGTTACATCTTCTTCACAAGAGCAGCAGCACAACCCAACACGTACTAGCTGATCAGGCAGTGCGAAACAGAGACTAGAACATGAGTGAAATACCCTCCATTTCAGTTTTAAAGGGCTGCCTTAATTCACCACCCAGTCTAAGGCACACACCACAGCTCGAACAGCCTTGCACTAGGGCTGGCACCCTTGGCAAGAAAGATGCCCAGAAGCATGAAGACCATAAGACACAACTAGAAAAAACAAACAAACAAAAAAATCAGTAGATGTATCAGAGCCTTTCAGTTTGCTAGCTCAGCCTGGCAGCTCTCTGGTGCAGACGTTGGTCATGCAGCAGACAATGATTCAGGACCACGGTCCCAACTGCAGCCTCTAACTCCCACCATGCCACGATAAAGGGCTCTGGGGCCACCATGAGGAGACCAAGAATCACCACGATGGGATCCAGGTCCACCAGGAGAGGATCCAGAGGGCTCCAGGACCACCACGAGGGGATCCTGGGCCACCAAGAGGAGCTCCAGAGAAGCCCTGGGCCACCATGGGGGGATCCCAAAGGCTCCAGGATCGCCACGAGGGGATCCAGGCCCAGCTGCTAAGCAGCTTGACAGAGAGCAGCCCAAGCATTGGGCGGCCCTGCCTCCTCCACCCGCGGAGCACCCAGGGCCGGCGGCAGCCCGCGCTCTCGGGGCGCACCGACCTCGCTGGTGAACATGGCGCAGAAGTAGTCGCTGCAGGCGGCCAGGACGATGCGGTGGGCCGGGAAGTCCTTGTGCTCCACGCGGAGGGTGACGTCGCAGAGCGTGTTGCTCTTCCGCAGGGCGTTCATGGCGTTGAGGATGGACTTGGCGTGCGAGTTGGTCATGATGTCCTTGGGGGGGGCCATGGCGCCCGGCACCTGCGGGCACAGCCAGCACGGCCACATGTCACGG
>NW_020799137.1:1671146-1679757 GCF_003259725.1 Athene cunicularia
CACACACACAACTCAACATCTCCGGCAGATCGCCTCCAGCTGACAACCCTGAGCTCATGGTGGCTGCCGCCTCCGCTCTCCCCCTGCCCTCAAGCTCATTTCCATGCTGCCAAGTGCCTGGAAATTAATTTTAAAACTTGAAGCTATACATATAGTCAGGTGGTTGGTATAGAGTCGCTGTTAGTGAGCTGACATAAATACTCAGTTAAAAGTAGAACAAATTCTGAGTTAAGAAATCTGTACACGGAGGTTAAGATACTATCCTGGCTGATCATTAATCATAAACTTCCTCCTCAAGAGAGGTAGGATCAGTCTGGTTTGAGACTGCATGTGAAACAGATTGGCAGATTTGTTAGACCTTAAATCGTACTAATCTCGCAAGCAAAGGATTGGCAAGATCCAGCAGCTGGAGATGAGAAATCAGTGTTTAGCCAGAAGGGCAGTTACCCACTACCTTCAGAGCTGGCAGATGTTCTGCCATGTAGGATCTTTAAATCAGTATGCAGCATCTCTTTCTCTAGATCCAGTTCAAGCAGAAATTATCGTGCTGGAGGCAGGTACCAGTAAGTGAAACGCTATGTCAGACTGTATCATCATACAGTCCTCTTGGAGCTTAAAATTGAGAGGGACGTTTGAGCAGAGTGTCAGAACAGGCTGTCAGTGCATGAGAGATGCAGCCTGGACTAATGGAGATAAAAAGTCAGCATATGCCTGCACAGCGCTTACACTCATGCTATGTGCTCCTCATTTCCCAACAGACACATCAAATCAGTCTCTGCATCCACCTCGTCTTGATTTTCCAAGGTTATATATGAAATCTCTTGACAGTGTTGAAGACCCGTTTAAAATCATGACTCTATTTTTTTCAAGATGTTCTTTTACATCTGGGGAAAACTAAGGTAGTCACAGTAAAAATTACGTATTGAAATTAAACTTTATATCACAAAGGATGAAAAATACCACACAGAGGGTAGTTTTATACTGTATGTTTATGAAATAGGTTCGCATTCTTGGTTTCTGAATGTTGACAGATATATCGAGTTGCTCTCCACGTTATATATATTCCATTATATATTCCATAATATTGTATTTTTATATTTTCTCATATTTAATATATTTATTAGAATATTATATACTATTTTATATTATTATTTATTTTTATATAATGTATATATTTTGCATCCATATATGTTTTGCTTTTCAATCAGTATTTTAAAACAGGAAAGAGGAATTAAAATAGAGAAAATAAAAACCATCAACTCTGTAATCTGTAAAGAAGAGCAAGGTGCATCATAGGGATCAGAAATATACAAATAAACAGTGTTTCAGAATAAGCTAATATTTGTAGAGCAGAGGCTTGGAAAATGAACATGTCATCCCTGTGTGTGAGAATGTGGTTCTATCACACGATGGTGATGCCATGTAGAATAGGCTGTAAGAATGCACTGTGTGCTGAAAGACACCCAGAATGTACCTGGACAAGACCCTGAGCAACCTAATTTAATGTTGGTGTTGCCGCTGCTTTGAGTGAGGTGGGACCAGAGATCTCCAGAGGTCTCTAGACCTCCGGTCTAAGTTGTGCTTTGAGTCTGTGTTAATGTCCACAGAGCCAAATTCCTTGGCTTGACCTGATAGGTCTTGTTCTCCTATCCTTGGAGTGTCCTCTGGGATTGCATAAAAAAGTCCCAGCCAGTATGGTACAAGGATGAAACTTGGGAAAACCTTATCTGTAGGCTTCCTTTGGGGTTGCTCCCTCAGGCTGGCTCAAACTTAGAGACCTCCTGCTGCTGGGACAGTGCCAGCCCAGGAAGTGGAGGAGCCGCCTGTGTTGTGGCATATTTGAAGAGGCAGTTGGACGTGGTGGGCTGGGGCTTGACACTGAAGTAGTGTTGGTGGTCTTTGTGGCATGACTTTTGGGGTAGATGGTACTGAATCTCATGTGCAGCAGACCTCTCTGGGCCAGCCAGGGCCTGGCTCCTCGTGCCCCCAGGACTACCTGGCAGAATGGCCGGACCAAAACACAGTGCTCGTGGTGACCGGGTGTTCTCCCATTCCTGTGCCAGGGTATCAGGGGAGCAGTTACCCAGCAGACACACTGGCTTGTCTCAGCAGAGCTGCAATACATCCTAGCTAAGTACCAGCTGGACGAGCCGTGCTGGGAAAGTGGCTGTTACACTGCCACTCATGCTGCAGATCAGGTCTGGTTTGTCCCAGGATTAATACACAGACTATGTCTCCAGGTCACTTAGGGTAAGTACACTGAGACAAGACCCCCATGAAGCCCAACATCTCAGGCTGTACTCCAGCCCTTCTTCTCTCAGATGAACTCAGTCTGTCTCCTTAGAAAGGCCAGTCAGGCCATTTCACTTGGGGCCAGCAGTACAGAACCCGAATTCCAAGCATGAGACACTTTGCATTCACTGTTTCTTGTGGATCATGGTTGAAATCATGCTGTCATGTACATGCTAAAAGTTTTTGGAGCTGTCATTGGCTATCAGAGTAATCTGAGAAACGCAATACTTCCACAATTGTCTGTGTTTTGGGAAAATGACTGATGTGGCCAAGACAAGCATAACTCTATCACAGGGAGGCACAAGGATTTCAGGGAACAGATAAATGGATTTTGGAAGAGCTGAGAGGGCATCAAAGACAGGACAGAGCCATGCCAGACTGTCTGCCTTCATATACCCCAAGAGCTCACAGTGTTGCATGAGTCGCAGGCACTAGTCTGTGGTGTCAGAGGAGTAAAGATGTGCAAAAACTCTGGAGAGACAAAATAGTTGTGCCCAGGACAGATCACTTAATAGCTTTAGCCTAAGTACAGGCAAAAGCATTACAAACCAATTTTGATTTATGAACAAACTGATCTTATTTGAAATACTTCTTAAGTTACAAAAAGTCTTTTGGAGGCACAAAATGCAGCAGAGCTAATGTACAAACATTAGGCTGATGTCTTTCATTGTTTATTCTCAGAGAAAATATTTTATGTTAAACATTCTTTTGGTTCCCCACACCCTCTCCAGTTTTGCATACCAGATTTTCAAAAAACAAAACAATACCCCAAATTCATCATTTTTGTTAAGAGCTTCCATTTTTTTTCTGGACTCTCATACCTCTGGTATGGACAAATTTGTCATGCTTGCTGGGCACACAGAATTGTTTTGTTCTGATGGGAGAAGGAACGGTTTGGGGAAGGCAGAGGAAGAAAGGTTGGAGCTGGGTTGACTGTGAGTGACTTAGGTCAAAGCTGACGAAAGCTCCACCAGATTTGGGAACATCCTCTAGAGGATAACCCGCTACCAGCTAGAGGCAATCAAAGGCTACAGCTCTCAAAGTGCCTGTTGGCTTCATCTGGGCATTGCTCATCGGAGCACCCGCCAGTCTGTTTTCAATCCTTGTGCTGCAGTTTCTAAGAGAAAAATCAGTTACTGCGTTTCAGCTCTTGTTACAAGACAAGAAATTTTTTTTTCCAGTCCAGCTGCCTGATGGATCTTCTTCAGTTGAAAACAAGTCAAGATTTGCAGGAAGAGGTAATTTCTTGTATCAGAGAAAACGACATTCCTGGAAAAAACAGGCCACTATTTGGGCACTCGAGCTCTCCTTCAAGTCTGGAGCAGAAGCAGGCCGCTCCGGATTCTTCTTCAGCAGTGGTTTACCAGTTTGGGATGGGCAAGATTATTGTGTCTCTGACTGTGGAAGAACCCAGACTCTTTGATCCTCTACTTCTTACATGTTGATTTACAATCTGGCTTTACTGTAGAGCAGACCAACTGGATCCCTGGGTGAGAAACTCACACTTGCTGTCAGAGGAGTGGTGGAAAAGGAAACCAGGCTGGGCTCCATCCTCAAGAGGTAGCAGGGTTGTGACTGTCACTGTTGTGGTCCATGTTCATCCATAGCTTTCTTCCTTTTATGAATCTCTGATTCAATATCCCTCTACAAAAGTCTATGAAAAAAACATGACAACCCCCCTCTGCTTTTCTTTTTTTGCAGGGAAGCAGTCTTGTTGCTCTTTCTCATGTCTGGAAGAGTCTTGGGGAGCTGTGAAGAGAGCTGTGAGCCATCTGGCTGGTAACATCAGGACAGCAGCAGAAGGTCACTTCCCTGGATATTGGCCAGGCTGGATACACCTGAGGGCAATGTAAATACAAATAATAATAAAACAACTCAGAAAGGTTAGTGACAAGACTGCAACTGTCCTTCTGGGGCAGCATGTCCTTTCATGATTGCTATGTGAAATCTGTGTAAGGGAGACTTTCAATGAGCTTCTGGTGGTATTTCATAAATGTAGAGCCAGGACAGACTTAGAGGGGGTAAGGAAGAACCTCGGGCATGGGCCTTAAAAATAATTAGTACTTTATTCCTGGGAGTCAAACAGGAGTCCTCCTAGCCAGACAGAAGGGCTCTGCCAAGACTAGGATGATTTCCATGATCTGAACTTTTCAGCCATCCATCAGGACACACTCATGTCTGGGAGGAGTTGTCGTGTGTGTGTGGGCATGAAGAGCATGAACAGGGAGGGCAGAGAGCAAGGAAACATGACTCAGTCTAGGGCAGATATGCTGTTGGAGGTGATGGTCACTGTCTGCAGGCCAGAGAAGATGCATTTCCCCTGGCTGAGCAGAGATCCCCACACTGTCATCTCAGAGATTTGCCTTCTCTGGTCAGAGAATCAACAATTCTGGGCAAGGCTCATGGCAGGGACACTTCTGTCAGAGGAAGCAACCATTCAAGACTGGCTAGAGTTTCAGTTCACATGGAGGGCCTTGGCTGCTTTACTGGGTCATGATCAGGTGCATCTCCCAGATAAATTGCACTTGACCCATCATGGCTGTCTTTCTTCTAGGATTACCCCCACTCATCTTCCTTTGCTGACATTTTTTTCTGTAGGGGACTGATAGCTGTCAGGGAGTCAGGACTGGCCTGGCTCACTGATGGACCATGGCAGAAGATCAGTTTGGGATTGTTGCAGTCTGTAAGCCTGGAAAGATTCATAGCAGATTCAGTTTTTTCCTCCATGAACTGCAGGGTGGTGTTATCTTCGGCTGTCTGCAATATGGCTGTTCTAGCCTTTCCCCTGTGACTGGAGTCAGGAGTGGAAATCCTGTAATTCTGATTGTCTCCTCTTTGCTCTTCATGGCATAAAATGGGGGTTGTGGTCCAATGAATGTAGACTTAACAGGGAAAATACTTGCAAATCCAACATCACTCAGACAGTTTAAATCAAATCTCTGATCCTCCCCCAAGACACCATTACATAACCATTATGTAAACTGTCTCAAAAAATCTATGAAATGCCTCTTGTAAAAATACCCCACCTCCATCATGGAGCTATTGTGAAAACACACTGAAGAGACCAAAAATACTGCCAAGGAGCTATCAAGAGTAAGCCCAAATCCCCACAAAGGAGCCATTGTAAATAGGACCATAAAAAATTGAGGCATCATTGTATAAATCCCTTCAAAAGGCCCCCATGAGAATGCTTCCAAAAATCACACAAAAGATTTTTAATACTGGATGCTTTGTGGGATTTTTTGGTTGCCTTTTTTTTTTTTTTTCTTATGGTCCTTTTAATGGGGTGTTTATGGCTATGCTTTGACAGTACAGATCACTTCCAAAATGGCTTCTATGTGGTGTTATTTGGGGAAATTTTAGATCACCAAGATGTTCACAGTAAATCCATATGGTTTGACTCCAGGGCAGCTTCACAACTGCCTTGACGATTTTTACAATTGTTTCATCAGTAATGCCCTATGGGAATTTTCTAAATGTCCCTTCGATGGGATCACTGAGACATTTGGTAAATTGCTTTGGTGGGGTCTTAGATCTATATGTTTTCAAAATTGCCTTTGGCTGTGGTTTCTGGTGTGCTGGATCTGTAGTTCAGAATTTTTTCCAGCTTTCAGAGGAGTCACAGAATGCTTCCTGGGCTGGGGCTTTGGATGATTTTTCAAATTTTTCTTGTCTCTGTCTCTTAGGTGAGGTATTTGAGACAATTTAAAATGACTTTTGGATATCAAGGTTCCAGCGTTGGGGAGTGTCTTCAGGAATATTGTAAGAAATGTGTCACAAGAGTGATCTGAGAAACACTTCAAAAAGCATCTGATGATATCTTTATGCTCATCTTCAAAATGGTGTCTCTGGGGTGTGATTGAGATGTTTGTTGGATGTGATCTGTCAGGGACTTGAAGAATGGTCCGTGAACCCACGTGCAGCTGAGTACAGCATCTTCTACAGACATTGATATGGAAGATACAGTGATAAGTTACAAGGATGTGATATAGTGACAGATACAAGACGTGTTACTGCAGAAATGTCCACACACCACGCGAGGGCGGAGTAGCTTCAAGTCTGCTGTAGCAGCTCTACAAAGGATCTTCACAGCATCAGTGTTGCAAGAACTATACAAACTCCGTGCATGTGTGTGTGTGTATGTGACAGTGGCTGGAAAGACCCCTGGTATCTCTTCTGAAGGACCCAAATAGGACCTAATGGTCCCTCTTAACTCACCAGACATCCAGGCTAGGCATATTTGAGTATTGTCATGTTGTGTCCCGTGCAATGTTACTCAACACTTTATCCAGTCTGGATCTGAAACAGAATCACACAATCATCTTGGTTGGAAAAGACCTTGAAGTTCCTCCAGTCCAACCAGCAACCCAACACTGACCGTTCCCAACTCCACCAGATCCCTCAGCGCTGGGTCCGCCCGACTCTTCAACCCCTCCAGGGATGGGGACTCCCCCCCCTGCCCTGGGCAGCCCATTCCAACGCCCAACAGCCCCTTCTGCACAGAAATCCTTCCTCAGAGCCAGCCTGACCCTGCCCTGGGCAGCTTGAGGCCATTCTCTCGGGGCCTGGCGCTGGGGCTAAACGTCAGAGTGTCACTGTTTGGAGATGGGAGCAGGGGTGGCACACAAGATGTACCATCTGAGCAGGGATGGCCGTGGAAGCGTGTCTGTTCAGCTGCGTAGTGGGATGTGCTGTGGGAGTCCTGTGTCCCTGCCCTGTTCCCCAAAGTGCAATTCCCAGGCATCAGCACTGGAAGCCTGCACGTCACGAGGGTGTGCTGGTCCCCCAACGGCACCAAGCAGTACTTGTGGGCACCAGATCTGAAAACCGTTCCTGTGCCTAGGGCTTGCCACAGTGCTCTTGCCACGCAGCTGCTGGCTGTCATAGTGTGTGCTGGAGCTGCTGCCACTGCAGCCAGTCTCTTTTCATGTTTTCACCTTTTGTCACACATTTATCCCCTATTCCTGTTTCATAACCCATTTTACCTGGCTTTGCTCCAATGGCCGTGCAATTGTACCTTAGGGGACATCTACTCACACCTGCACTACTGGAGTGGAGAGCATGAGACCCAGCACTCTCTGCCTCTCTCTTGCCTTCATCTTTATAGAGAGGTTTGCACCCAAATCAAGACCTTCAGTTCCACACACAACCTTCAGTCCTTACCTCATCCCTTGAATTACATGTGTGTAATCTGTACTCTTTCTGTTGCATGTCCCTTGCTGGTGGGGAGGACTGGAGTGCTGGACTCAGGAATCCAGGTGATTACATGGGACAAGTAATGAAGAGAGAAGGATGACAGTGTACTGAAAAGGCTAGAACAAGAGGACTAGAGTGGAGTTAGTGCACAGAACATCCCCATATTGCCCAGCTCTCCTTGGAGGGGTCTGGTGCATGCTGCCAAGGAGGTCTCTGTCCCCAGATGGGAGGACACACAGAAAAGAATTAGATCCTGCAGTTGTGGGGAGCTTTTTGTTCCCCTTCACCTGCAACTGAGTTTCATTCATCTGGTATTAGGGTTAGCCATATGATGAGGGCCCCATTGCAGCTGATGCAGAGTCCCCATGAATTTATGAGATTTCAGACAGGGATTTCATAGGCCAGAAGATGAGGGGGAATAAAGCAGAATGAGCCTCATCATAAGGTCTAATGGTCGTTTCATTTTTGATGAAAGTGCTGGGCAGGCTATCTAGGGGAGGTGGTGGATCTGCTATTCATGCATAAGGAAGAACTGTTTGGGAATGTGATGGTTGACGGCAGCTTTGGCTGCTGGAATCACAGCTTGGTGTATTTTAGAGAAGCAAGGAAGGCAAGCAGCAGAGTAACACCTCTGACGCCAGGAAATCAGATTTTGGGATATTCAGGCGTTAGGTGAGATTGCACAGGAGGCTGCCTTCACAGGGCAAAGACACCCACGAAAGCCGATAAATTTTCAAGGATGACCTCCCCAGACAGAAGAAAGGCCGAGGGTGATCTCCAGGAAGCCAAGCAAGCATGGCAGAAGGCCAGCATGGATGAACAGGGAACTTGTGACTAAGCTCAAAAAAAAAAAAAAAAAAAAAAGCAGTGTTGGGTTGGCCAGAAGGAACATAGAACATTACTTGAATGTTGCAGGGGGTGGAATTAGGAAATGTTGGCCCACTGCTGAATGTGTTGGGTGTTCTGTTGACAAAGGACACAGAAAAGGCACCAGGCTTCGCTAGTGTGGCCTCTCTGGTCTCCATGACTAGTGGCAGAGTTTGGGAGAGGGAGGTACATTAGAAGAAGATAAAATCATAGGTCATTTAAGGAAACTGGACATACACGACCCTATGAAACCAGA